>NC_136270.1:78646964-78793464 GCF_964187855.1 Myxine glutinosa
ATGTACGGCAGATGGATTGCTCTACTCCGAACAAGAAGCGTTTGATTAGGGCGATTATGTTTATAAGAATCAGATCCGGACCACTGAAGTACAATACACAGACTTTACTCAATCACCGCCATTTTCTCTCACACCAGCTCCTTTTTCCACCCTTTCATGAGCATCTTCTCATGTCCAGTATCATATGAGCATTCACATCATCAATATAATAACAGGATGCAACATATTCCCTTTTCTTGAAGACATTTAGGTAACTCAGAATGGAACTTTGAAATGATAAGGAAAGCAACCGGTAGAAGAAAATGCAAACACAGTAATGATCCCATCACTTGGTGCCTTCACACATTAACTCTATCAATGTACAGATTGTTCTTCTCCTTTGCTTCTCTTTATATAAGGGATTAGGTCCGATGGCACAAAGCTCCTGCCCTGCCTTGACCACGATCTTCCTCCACCGGCCTCTGTCTTCAGCCAACTCTATCCACTCTCCAACCACCCACACTTTACAGAGGTCCATCTTCACAAATCCTCCCATCTCAACCGGTCAACCTCTTTTCCTCCTACCTTGTTCCCTCAACCAATCCGCTCTCTTTGCCATGCTTTCTTATCCCATCCACACCAAATGTCCAGCACATCTCAGGTGGCATTTCCCCAATTTCCCCGTCAAACTCATCTGCACACAAACCTTCTCCCTCAGTTCATCCATTCTCCTTCCATCCACCCTCTTCACACCTGCAATCCTCCTGACCCAGTTATTCTTGCAAACCTGCAGCCTCAGTTGCTTCTCTGTCAGTGCCACTGTCTCCAGACTGTAAAGGTAGGCTGGCGTTACTTACGCAGGCCATCAGAACCTTTTCTTTCAATCTCCTTGAAATCTTTATGTCCCCCATGACAGCCTCCACCCTCCTCCATGCATTCGCACCTGCCTGAATCCTCCTCCGCATCTCTGCCTCTGACTTTCCATCCCAAGTCACTGTTCCACCCAGATACTCAAACCTATTTCCCTGTCTGATCTCCTATACAGGGTGGGTCAAAAGTAGCGCCCGATTTCTGTTTTTTCGGCTGTCAGATTCTTTCTGGGATATATATATACGAGGGGCAGTCCATAAGCAACCTTAAAAAAAATTCACAACTTGTTTATTCTATGCACGTGTGCAACAACTGTGTTATTTTTTTAAACACAATCTCCATTGCGTTCAATGCATTTTTTCCAGCACTTTAAAAAGGACTGGATTCCTCCAGAAAAAAATATATATTTGGCTGCTTGTGTAGCCATTCATGCACCGCCTATTGGACCTCTTCGTCAGATCAGAAAGTGGTTCCATCAAGCCCCTTTTAAAGTGGCCCAAAGATGTGGTAATCCGAAGGGGCGAGGTTTGAAGAGTACGGTGGATGAGGAAGACACTCAAAATGCAGGTCCTCGATTGATGCAGCTGCACCGCGGGCAGTATGGGTCCGAGCATTGTCATGCTGCAGCAAAACACCGGTAGTGAGTAGTCCACAACGTTTTGATCTGATTGCTGGTTTCAGATGATTTTTAAGGAGGTCGCAGTATGATGCACTGGTGACTGTGGTCCCTCTGCACACGTAATGCTTGAAAAGTGGGCCTCAGCTATCCCAGAAGAGCATCAGCATCACTTTTCCAGTGGACGGCTGTGTGCGGAATTTTTTGGGCTTTGGGGAGGTTGAATGGCGCCACTCTTTGCTTGCCCTCTTCGTTTCTGGCTGAATGTAGTGGACCCAGCTTTCATCCCCAGTCACTACGTGCTGTAAGAAAGCGTCGCTTTCTGTTTCGTAACATCACAGAAGTTCTTCACATGCATCCACTCGTCGTTCTTTCAGTTCGGGTGCGAGTTGTCCAGGCACCCACCTTGCAGACACTTTGTGGAACTGTAAAGGTAGGCTGGCGTTACTTACGCAGGCCATCAGAACCTTTTCTTTCAATCTCCTTGAAATCTATATATATATATATATATATATATGAGGTACACATAAAGTCACGTGAAAAAATAAGTACACCCCATTTAAGTTTTGACTTTTTCAACGTATTTCAACATACAGCTATTTGATCTTCATTTCAACAATATTGATAGATAAAGGTGATATAATATAACAAATATATATATAACCCTAGCACATTGTGAATGATATGGTGTGCTGAACCATTGCTAATGTTCAATTCGGAGACCACTTCATCCAGCGTAATGCGACGGCTTTTCCTGAGCATGCGCTAAACTCCTGCAACCATTTCTGGTGTGTCGGCTGTGTGAGGCCGGCCCGAGCGAGCAGCGTCTGCCACATTGGACACTCCACTTTGAAACTTCCTATCCCATTCGTACACCTGCTACAGCGATAAACATGCGTCACCATATTGCATCTTCATTCTGCGATGGATTGCACAGGGATTCACACCCTCACTTCCCAAGAAACGGATGACAGGAGACGCCATCTTGGAACTGCTCGACTGACGTCATACGCTCAATGTTGCCAGATCCAAAATGGGCAAAGCATGACTCTTACCCATAGATATAACATATGTCGCCGACAACTACACACATTACATTGTCGCATTCATATCGCCATTTTAAGGTTGCTTATTGACTGGCCCTCGTGTATATATATATATATATATGTATATATATATATATATATATATATATATATATATATATTTTTTTTTTTTCACGTGACTGTATGTGTACCTCATATATATATATATATATATATATATATATATATATATATATATATATATATATATATATATATATATATATATATATATGAGGTACACATAAAGTCACGTGAAAAAATAAGTACACCCCATGTAAAGTTTTGACTTTTTCAACGTATTTCAACATACAGCTATTTGATCTTCATTTCAACAATATTGATAGATAAAGGTGATATAATATAACAAATATCATGAAACATTTACATTTCGTCGTCCATTGTATAATTTAAATAAACATAAATGCAAATTTCGCATGTGGAAAAAGTAAGTACACCCTTGGCTCTAATAGGTGGTGTTGCCCCCTTTGGCAGAAACAACCTCAATTAGGCGTTTCTTATAACTGCCTAGCAGTCTCTGACATCGACTGTGAGAATTTTTTGCCCACTCCTCCATGCAGAATTCTTTCAGCTGTGCGATGTTTGAGGGGTTTCTTGTATGCACAGCTCGTTTCAAATCCCCCCACAACATCTCGATGGGATTTAGATCCGGGCTTTGAATTGGCCATTCCAGAACCATCCATTTCTTTCTTTTCAGCCATTCCTTGGTGGATTTACTGGTATGTTTAGGGTCATTGTCATGTTGCAAGGTCCACCTTAAGTTGAGCTTCAACTTTCCGACAGATGGCCTCACATTATCCTCAAGCAGCCTCTGGTGCAATGAAGAATTCATAGTGGATTATATGATGGTGAGCTGCGCAGGCCCTGATGCAGCAAAGCTGCCCCAACACATAATATTTCCACCACCATGCTTTACAGTAGGTATCAGGTTCTTGTGGTCAAATGCTGTCTTTGGTTTTTGCCAAACATGTCTTCCGGGACTGTGGCCAAATAGCTCTACCTTTGACTCATCTGTCCAGAGCACATTGTTCCAGAAGTGCTGGTCTTTGCCTAGGTGTTCATTGGCAAACTTTAGTCGCCCTGATGTTCTTTCTGGACAGCAAAGGTTTCCTCCTGGCACACCTCCCATGTAGATCAAATTTCTGCAGCCTCTTTCTAATGGTAGACTCGTGCACTGTGACATCAACAGTGGCAAGAGCTACCTGTAGGTCCCGTGATGACATTATGGGGTTCTTAGAGACTTCTTTCAGCATCTTGCAGTCTGCTCTCAGGCTGAACTTGCTGGGGCGGCCTGGCCTGAACAAGTTGGCAGTTGTTTGGAATCTTCTCCACTTGAAGATGATCTTCCGGACAGTCGAATGATTGATTTCAAATTGTTTGGTGATCTTTTTAAATCCCTTCCCAGAATCGTAGGCATCTATAACCTTTTTTCTGAAGGCCCCAGAGAGCTCTTTTGATCTAGGCATGGTGACGCCGCACACTTCAACAACAAAGAGCAAACCAAACTAAATGTCTGAGGTTTAAATAAGACAGGTTCCTTCAAGATCTTCTCTAACGATGTTCTAACCATTTGCACCTGTGCTGGTGCACCTGATTCTAATTTTAGGTATTTGAAGTAGTGATAAACGTAGGGGTGTACTTACTTTTTCCACATGCGAAATTTGCATTTATGTTTATTTAAATTATACAATGGACTTCAAAATGTAAATTTTTCATATTTGTTATATTATATCACCTTTATCTATCAATATTGTTGAAATGAAGATCAAATAGCTGTATGTTGAAATATGTTGAAAAAGTCAAAACTTTACATGGGGTGCACTTACTTTTTCATGTGACTGTATATAAATATAAATATATATATATGTATATATAAAGTGCATTCAGAAAGTATTCAAACCCCTTCACTTTTTTCACATTTTGTTATGTTGCAGCCTTATGCTGAGATCGTTTAAATTCATTTTTTCCCTCATCAATCTGCACTCATTACCCCATAATGACAGAGAGAAAACAGGATTTTAGTAAGTTTTGCAAATTTATTAATAAGAAAAAACTGAAATATCACATTGACATAAGGATTCAGACCCTTTGCTATGACACTTGACATTTAGCTCAGGTGCCTCCCATTTCTCTTGATCATCTTTTAGATGTTTCCACACCTTGATTGGAGTCCACCTGTGGTAAATTCAATTGATTGGACATGATTTGGAAAGGCACACACCTGTCTATATAAGGTCTCACAGCTGACAATGCATATCACAGCAAAAACCAAGCCATGAGGTCGAAGGAACTGCCTGCAGAGCTCAAAGACAGGATTATGTCGAGGCACAGATATGGGGAAGCCTACAAAAAAAATTCTGCTGCATAGAAGGTTCCCAAGAGCACATTGGCCTCCATAATTCTTAAATGGAAGAAGTTTGGAACAACCACGACTCTTCCTAGAGTTGGCCGCCCAGCCAAACTGAGCAATCGGGGGAGGATGGCCTTGGTAAGAGAGGTGACCAAGAACCCGATGGTCACTCTGGCTGAGCTCCAGAGATCCTGTGTGGTGATGGGAGAAACTTCCAGAAGGACAACCATCACTGCAACACTCCACCGATCTGGGCTTTATGGCAGAGTGGCCAGACGGAAGCCTCTCCTCAGTGAAAGACACATGAAAGCCCGCTTGTAGTTTGGAAAAAAAGCACCTAAAGGACTCTCAGACTGTGAGAAACAAGATTCTGTGGTCTGATGAAACCAGGATTGAACTGTTTGGCCTCAATTCTAAGCATCATGTCTGGAGGAAACCAGGCACCGCTCATCACCTGCCCAATACCATCCCAACGGTGAAGCATGTTGGTGGCAGCATCATGCTGTGGGGGTGTTTTTCAGCAGCAGAGACTGGGGAACTGGTCAGGGTTGAGGGAACAATGAACGGAGCAAAGCACAGAGATATCCTTAATGAAAACCTGAAACAGAGCGCGCAGGACCTCAGACTGGGCCAAAGGTTCACCTTCTAACAGCACAATGACCTGAAGCACACAGCCAAGACAACACAGGAGTGGCTTAGAGACAACTCTGTGAAGGTCCTTGAGTGGCGCAGCCAGAGCGCTGACTTGAAACCAATCGAACATCTCTGGAGAGACCTGAAAATGGCTGTCCACGGATGGTCCCCATCCAACCTGACAGAGCTTGAGAGGATCTGCAGAGAATAATGGCAGAAAATCCCCAAATGCAGGTGTGCAAAGCTTGTCGCGTCATACCCAAGAAGACTCGAGGCTGCAATCGCTGCCAAAGGTGCTTCAACTAAGTACTGAGTTAAGGATTTGAATACTTATGTCAATGTGATATTTCAGTTTTTTCTTTTTAATAAATTTGCAAAACTTTTCTGAAATCCTGTTTTCTCTTTGTCATTATGGCGGTATTGAGTGTAGATTGATGAGGTGAAAAAATTAATTTAAACGATTTCAGCATAAGGCCGCAACATAACAAAATGTGAAAAAAGTGAAGGGGTCTGAATACTTTCTGAATGCACTGTGTGTATATATATACATACTAGATTGGCTTGGCTCACTACGCTCGCCTCACCACGCGTCGTTACAGAGGAACGGGCTTGTTTTAGCTGAGGATAATGACTGTACCTGACTTTCTGTTTTGTCCTGATTTACACGAATCATAAGACAAAATTATTTTGCACAAATTTATTTGTCGTGTTTGTGATACTCCATTTTATAAGCAACTTAGGTTGAAAAAATATTTTAAGAATAGAATAAAAAACCCTCAGCACATACATACAGGAGGGGTAGGTGCAGACTGGAAGTTTAGGACGATTACACCTCACCACCACGTCATATAAAAACACCTCACCACCACGTAATTCAAAACACCTCACCACCACGTAATTCAAAACACCTCACCACCACGTAATTCAGAACACCTCACCACCACATAATTCAAAACACCTCACCACCACGTAATTCAAAACACCTCACCACCATATAATTCAAAACACCTCACCACCACGTGATTCAAAACACCTCACCACCACATAATTTAAAACACCTCACCACTACGTAATTCGAAAGACCTTACCACCATGAAATTAAAAACACCTCCCCACCACGTAATTCAAAACACCTTTCCACCACGTAATTCAAAACACCTCACCACCACGTGATTCAAAACACCTCACCACCACATTATTATAAACACTTCACAACCACGGAAACAAAAGTTTGAGGGAGTAGTTCAGTGACAACACAGACACTGCGCAGACATGTAAATATATAGATAGATGACTGTACCTGATTTGCTGTTTTGTCATGGTTTACATCATAATGCAAACAAATATATTGCACAAATGTATTTGTAATATACGTGATATTACATTTTATAAACAATTGAAGTTGAAGATTTAAGTTGATAAAAAAAAAAATTTCAAATAAATATTCAAAAAAATATACATTAAAAGAAAAACATTTTTACAAAAAAAATACGCTTAGGACATACCCACGGGAGAGATAGGTGCATTCTAGAAGTTTGGTGCGATTTCACAAAAGTTTGAGGGAGTAGTACAGTGACAAGACAAGACAAGACAATGCAGGACAGACACTGCACAAATATATATATATATATGCTAGCGTCGATACTGAGGAACGGGCTTATTATAACTGAGGCTATTGACTGTACCTGAGTTGCTGTGTTGTCATGATTTTCACCAATCATAATACAAACAATTACTTTGCACAAATGTATTTGTTGTGTTTGTGATATTACATTTTTATAGGCAATTTAGGTTGAAGATTTAGGTTGAATTATTTTTTCAAGAAAGAACCCCTCAGCACATACATAGTGGAGGGGTAGGAGCAGACTGGAAGTTTGGGACGATTACACCTCACCACCACGTAATTCAAAACACCTCACCAACACGTAATTCAAAACACCTCACCACCACGCAATTCAAAACACCTCACCACCACGCAATGCAAAACACCTCACCACCACGTATTTCAAAATACCTCACCACCAAGTAATTCAAAACACCTCACAGCCATAAAACACGTAATAAAAACACCTCACCACCTCGAAATTAAAAACACCTCACCACCACGAAATTAAAAACACCTCACCACCACGAAATTGAAAACACCCCACAGCCATCAAACACGTAATAAAAACACCTCACAGCGATAAAACACGTAATAAAAACACCTCACAGCGATAAAACACGTAATAAAAACACCTCACAGCCATGAAATTAAAAACACCTCACCACCTCGAAAATAAAAACACCCCACCACCACGAAATTGAAAACACCCCACAGCCATAAAACACGTAATAAAAACACCTCACAGCCATAAAACACGTAATAAAAGCACCTCACCACCACGAAATTAAAAACACCTCACAGCCATAAAACACGTAATAAAAGCACCTCACCACCACGAAATTAAAAACACCTCACAGCCATAAAACACGTAATAAAAACACCTCACAGCCATAAAACACATAATAAAAGCACCTCACCACCACGAAATTAAAAACACCTCACAGCCATAAAACACGTAATAAAAACACCTCACAGCCATAAAACACGTAATAAAAGCACCTCACCACCACGAAATTAAAAACACCTCACAGCCATAAAACACATAATAAAAACACCTCACAGCCATAAAACACGCTATAAAAATACCTCACCACCACAAAAATAAAAACACCTCACAGCTATAAAACACGTAATAAAAACACCTCACAGCCATAAAACACGTAATAAAAACACCTCACCACCACAAAATTAAAAACACCTCACAGCCTTAAAACACGTAATAAAAACACCTCACAGCCATAAAACACGTAATAAAAACACCTCACCACCACAAAATTAAAAACACCTCACAGTCTTAAAACACGTAATAAAAACACCTCACCACCACGAAATTAAAAACACCTCACAGCCATAAAACACGTAATAAAAACACCTCACAGCCATAAAACACATAATAAAAACACCTCACAGCCATAAAACACGTAATAAAAACACCTCACCACCACAAAATTAAAAACACCTCACAGCCATAAAACACGTAATAAAATCACCTCACCACCTCGAAATTAAAAACACCTCACCACCACGAAATTAAAAACACCTCACCACCACAAAGTTGAAAACACCTCAGCCATCAAACACGTAATAAAAACACCTCACAGCGATAAAACACGTAATAAAAACACCTCACAGCCACGAAATTTAAAACACCTCACCACCTCGAAAATAAAAACACCTCACCACCACGAAATTAAAAACACCTCACCACCACAAAATTGAAAACACCTCACAGCCATCAAACACGTAATAAAAACACCTCACAGCCATAAAACACATAATAAAAGCATCTCACCACCACGAAATTAAAAACACCTCACAGCCATAAAACACGTAATAAAAACACCTCACAGCCATAAAACACATAATAAAAGCACCTCACCACCACGAAATTAAAAACACCTCACAGCCATAAAACACGTAATAAAAACACCTCACCACCACAAAATTAAAAACACCTCACAGCCATTAAACACGTAATAAAAACACATCACAGCCATGAAACACGTAATAAAAACATCTCACCACCACGAAAGTAAAAACACCTCACAGCCATAAAACACGTAATAAAAACACCTCACCACCACGAAATTAAAAACACCTCACCACCACGAAATTATAAACACCTCACCACCACGAAATTAAAAACACCTCACAGCCATAAAACACGTCATAAAAACACCTCACCACCACAAAATTAAAAACACCTCACAGCCATAAAACACGTAATAAAAACACCTCACCACCACGAAAATAAAAACACCTCACAGCCATAAAACACGTAATAAAAACACCTCACAGCCATAAAACACGTAATAAAAACACCTCACCACCATGAAAGTAAAAACACCTCACAGCCATAAAACACGTAATAAAAACACCTCACAGCCATAAAACACGTAATAAAAACACCTCACAGCCACGAAATTAAAAACACCTCACCACCACGAAATTGAAAACACCTCACAGCCATCAAACACGTAATAAAAACAGCTCACAGCCATAAAACACGTAATAAAAACACCTCACCACCACGAAATTAAAAACACCTCACAGCCATAAAACACGTAATAAAAACACCTCACAGCCATAAAATTGAAAACACCTCACAGCCATCAAACACGTAATAAAAGCACCTCACCACCACAAAATTGAAAACACCTCACAGCCATCAAACACGTAATAAAAACACTTCACAGCCATAAAACACGTAATAAAAACACCTCACAGCCACGAAATTAAAAACACCTCACCACCACGAAATGAAAACACCTCACAGCCATCAAACACGTAATAAAAACACATCAGAGCCATAAAACACGTAATAAAAACACCTCACCACCACGAAATTAAAAACACCTCACAGCCATAAAACACGTAATAAAAACACCTCACCACCACAAAATTGAAAACACCTCACAGCCATCAAACACGTAATAAAAGCACCTCACCACCACAAAATTGAAAACACCTCACAGCCATAAAACACGTAATAAAAACACCTCAAAGCCATAAAACACAGAATAAAAACACCTCAAAGCCATAAAACACGTAATAAAAACACCTCACAGCCATAAAACACGTAATAAAAACACCTCACCACCACTAAAATAAAAACACCTCACAGCCATAAAACACGTAATAAAAACACCTCACCACCACAAAATTAAAAACACCTCACAGCTTTAAAACACGTAATATAAACACCTCACAGCCATAAAACACGTAATAAAAATACCTCACCACCACGAAATTAAAAACACCTCACAGCCATAAAACACGTAATAAAAACACCTCACAGCCATAAAACACGTAATAAAAACACCTCACCACCACAAAATTAAAACACCTCACAGCCATAAAACACGTAATAAAAACACCTCACCACCACGAAATTAAAAACACATCACAGCCATAAAACACATAATATAAACACCTCACAGCCATAAAACACGTTATAAAAATACCTCACCACCACAAAAATAAAAACACCTCACAGCCATAAAACACGTAATAAAAACACCTCACACCCATAAAACACGTAATAAAAACACCTCACCACCTCGAAATTAAAAACACCTCACCACCACGAAATTAAAAACACCTCACCACCACGAAATTGAAAACACCTCACCACCACAAAATTGAAAACACCTCACAGCCATCAAACACGTAATAAAAACACCTCCCAGCCATAAAACACGTAATAAAAACACCTCACCACCTCGTAATTCAAAACACCTCACCAACACGTAATTCAAAACACCTCACCACCACGCAATTCAAAACACCTCACCACCACGCAATGCAAAACACCTCACCACCACGTATTTCAAAATACCTCACCACCAAGTAATTCAAAACACCTCACAGCCATAAAACACGTAATAAAAACACCTCACCACCTCGAAATTAAAAACACCTCACCACCACGAAATTAAAAACACCTCACCAACACGAAATTGAAAACACCCCACAGCCATCAAACACGTAATAAAAACACCTCACAGCGATAAAACACGTAATAAAAACACCTCACAGCGATAAAACACGTAATAAAAACACCTCACAGCGATAAAACACGTAATAAAAACACCTCACAGCCATGAAATTAAAAACACCTCACCACCTCGAAAATAAAAACACCCCACCACCACGAACTTGAAAACACCCCACAGCCATAAAACACGTAATAAAAACACCTCACAGCCATAAAACACGTAATAAAAGCACCTCACCACCACGAAATTAAAAACACCTCACAGCCATAAAACACGTAATAAAAGCACCTCACCACCACAAAATTGAAAACACCTCACAGCCATCAAACACGTAATAAAAACACCTCAGAGCCATAAAACACGTAATAAAATCACCTCACCACCACGAAATTAAAAACACCTCACAGCCATAAAACACGTAATAAAAACACCTCACAGCCATAAAACACATAATAAAAGCACCTCACCACCACGAAATTAAAAACACCTCACAGCCATAAAACACGTAATAAAAACACCTCACCACCACGAAATTAAAAACACCTCACAGCCATTAAACACGTAATAAAAACACCTCACAGCCATAAAACACGTAATAAAAACACCTCACCACCACGAAAGTAAAAACACCTCACAGCCATAAAACACGTAATAAAAACACCTCACCACCACGAAATTACAAACACCTCACCACCACGAAATTATAAACACCTCACCACCACGAAATTAAAAACACCTCACAGCCATAAAACACGTAATAAAAACACCTCACCACCACGAAAGTAAAAACACCTCACAGCCATAAAACACGTAATAAAAACACCTCACCACCCCGAAATTACAAACACCTCACCACCACGAAATTATAAACACCTCACCACCACGAAATTAAAAACACCTCACAGCCATAAAACACGTCATAAAAACACCTCACCACCACGAAAATAAAAACACCTCACAGCCATAAAACACGTAATAAAAACACCTCACCACCACGAAAGTAAAAACACCTCACAGCCATAAAACACGAAATAAAAACACCTCACAGCCATAAAACATGTTATAAAAACACCTCACAGCCACGAAATTAAAAACACCTCACCACCACGAAATTGAAAACACCTCACAGCCATCAAACACGTAATAAAAGCACCTCAGAGCCATAAAACACGTAATAAAAACACCTCACCACCACGAAATTGAAAACACCTCACAGCCATCAAACACGTTATAAAAACACCTCACAGCCATAAAACATGTTATAAAAACACCTCACAGCCACGAAATTAAAAACACCTCACCACCACAAAATTGAAAACACCTCACAGCCATCAAACACGTAATAAAAACACCTCAGAGCCATAAAACACGTAATAAAATCACCTCACCACCACAAAATTAAAAATACCTCACAGCCATAAAACACGTAATAAAAACACCTCACAGCCATAAAACACATAATAAAAGCACCTCACCACCACGAAATTAAAAACACCTCACAGCCATAAAACACGTAATAAAAACACCTCACCACCACGAAATTAAAAACACCTCACAGCCATTAAACACGTAATAAAAACACCTCACAGCCATAAAACACGTAATAAAAACAACTCACCACCACGAAAGTAAAAACACCTCACAGCCATAAAACACGTAATAAAAACACCTCACCACCACGAAATTAAAAACACCTCACCACCACGAAATTATAAACACCTCACCACCACGAAATTAAAAACACCTCACAGCCATAAAACACGTCATAAAAACACCTCACCACCACAAAATTAAAAACACCTCACAGCCATAAAACACGTAATAAAAGCACCTCACCACCACGAAATTAAAAACACCTCACAGCCATAAAACACATAATAAAAACACCTCACAGCCATAAAACACGTTATAAAAATACCTCACCACCACAAAAATAAAAACACCTCACAGCCATAAAACACGTAATAAAAACACCTCACAGCCATAAAACACGTAATAAAAACACCTCACCACCACAAAATTAAAAACACCTCACAGCCTTAAAACACGTAATAAAAACACCTCAGAGCCATAAAACACGTAATAAAAACACCTCACCACCACAAAATTAAAAACACCTCACAGCCTTAAAACACGTAATAAAAACACCTCACCACCACGAAATTAAAAACACCTCACCACCACGAAATTAAAAACACCTCACCACCACGAAATTGAAAACACCTCACAGCCATAAAACACGTAATAAAAACACCTCACAGCCATAAAACACGTAATAAAAACACCTCACAGCCATAAAACACGTAATAAAAACACCTCACCACCACAAAATTAAAAACACCTCACAGCCATAAAACACGTTATAAAATCACCTCACCACCTCGAAATTAAAAACACCTCACCACCACGAAATTAAAAACACCTCACCACCACGAAATTGAAAACACCTCAGCCATCAAACACGTAATAAAAACACCTCACAGCGATAAAACACATAATAAAAGCACCTCACCACCACGAAATTAAAAACACCTCACAGCCATAAAACACGTAATAAAAACACCTCACAGCCATAAAACACATAATAAAAGCACCTCACCACCACGAAATTAAAAACACCTCACAGCCATAAAACACGTAATAAAAACACCTCACCACCACGAAATTAAAAACACCTCACAGCCATTAAACACGTAATAAAAACACATCACAGCCATGAAACACGTAATAAAAACACCTCACCACCACGAAAGTAAAAACACCTCACAGCCATAAAACACGTAATAAAAACACCTCACCACCACGAAATTAAAAACACCTCACCACCACGAAATTATAAACACCTCACCACCACGAAATTAAAAACACCTCACAGCCATAAAACACGTCATAAAAACACCTCACCACCACAAAATTAAAAACACCTCACAGCCATAAAACACGTAATAAAAACACCTCACCACCACGAAAATAAAAACACCTCACAGCCATAAAACACGTAATAAAAACACCTCACAGCCATAAAACACGTAATAAAAACACCTCACAGGCATAAAACACGTAATAAAAACACCTCACAGCCACGAAATTAAAAACACCTCACCACCACGAAATTGAAAACACCTCACAGCCATCAAACACGTAATAAAAACAGCTCACAGCCATAAAACACGTAATAAAAACACCTCACCACCACGAAATTAAAAACACCTCACAGCCATAAAACACGTAATAAAAACACCTCACAGCCATAAAATTGAAAACACCTCACAGCCATCAAACACGTAATAAAAACACCTCACAGCCATAAAACACGTAATAAAAACACATCACAGCCATCAAACACGTAATAAAAGCACCTCACCACCACAAAATTGAAAACACCTCACAGCCATCAAACACGTAATAAAAACACCTCACAGCCATAAAACACGTAATAAAAACACCTCACAGCCACGAAATTAAAAACACCTCACCACCACGAAATGAAAACACCTCACAGCCATAAAACACGTAATAAAAACACCTCACCACCACGAAATTAAAAACACCTCACAGCCATAAAACACGTAATAAAAACACCTCACCACCACAAAATTGAAAACACCTCACAGCCATCAAACACGTAATAAAAGCACCTCACCACCACAAAATTGAAAACACCTCACAGCCATAAAACACGTAATAAAAACACCTCAAAGCCATAAAACACAGAATAAAAACACCTGAAAGCCATAAAACACGTAATAAAAACACCTCACCACCACTAAAATAAAAACACCTCACAGCCATAAAACACGTAATAAAAACACCTCACCACCACAAAATTAAAAACACCTCACAGCTTTAAAACACGTAATATAAACACCTCACAGCCATAAAACAAGTAATAAAAATACCTCACCACCACGAAATTAAAAACACCTCACAGCCATAAAACACGTAATAAAAACACCTCACAGCCATAAAACACGTAATAAAAACACCTCACCACCACAAAATTAAAACACCTCACAGCCATAAAACACGTAATAAAAACACCTCACCACCACGAAATTAAAAACACCTCACAGCCATAAAACATATAATAAAAACACCTCACAGCCATAAAACACGTTATAAAAATACCTCACCACCACAAAAATAAAAACACCTCACAGCCATAAAACACGTAATAAAAACACCTCACACCCATAAAACACGTAATAAAAACACCTCACCACCACAAAATTAAAAACACCTCACAGCCTTAAAACACGTAATAAAAACACCTCACCACCACGAAATTATAAACACCTCACCACCACGAAATTAAAAACACCTCACCACCACGAAATTGAAAACACCTCACAGCCATAAAACACGTAATAAAAACACCTCACAGCCATAAAACACGTAATAAAAACACCTCACAGCCATAAAACATGTAATAAAAACACCTCACCACCACAAAATTAAAAACACCTCACATCCATAAAACACGTAATAAAAACACCTCACCACCTCGAAATTAAAAACACCTCACGACCACGAAATTAAAAACACCTCACCACCACGAAATTGAAAACACCTCACAGCCATCAAACACGTAATAAAAACACCTCACAGCGATAAAACACGTAATAAAAACACCTCACAGCCACGAAATTAAAAACACCTCACCACCTCGAAAATAAAAACACCTCACCACCACGAAATTAAAAACACCTCACCACCACGAAATTGAAAACACCTCACAGCCATCAAACACGTAATAAAAACACGTCACAGCCATAAAACACGTAATAAAAACACCTCACAGCCACGAAATTAAAAACACCTCACCACCACAAAATTGAAAACACCTCACAGCCATCAAACACGTAATAAAAACACCTCAGAGCCATAAAACACGTAATAAAATCACCTCACCACCACGAAATTAAAAACACCTCACAGCCATAAAACACGTAATAAAAACACCTCACAGCCATAAAACACATAATAAAAGCACCTCACCACCACGAAATTAAAAACACCTCACAGCCATAAAACACGTAATAAAAACACCTCACCACCACGAAATTAAAAACACCTCACAGCCATTAAACACGTAATAAAAACACCTCACAGCCATAAAACACGTAATAAAAACACCTCACCACCACGAAAGTAAAAACACCTCACAGCCATAAAACACGTAATAAAAACACCTCACCACCACGAAATTACAAACACCTCACCACCACGAAATTATAAACACCTCACCACCACGAAATTAAAAACACCTCACAGCCATAAAACACGTAATAAAAACACCTCACCACCACGAAAGTAAAAACACCTCACAGCCATAAAACACGTAATAAAAACACCTCACCACCACGAAATTACAAACACCTCACCACCACGAAATTATAAACACCTCACCACCACGAAATTAAAAACACCTCACAGCCATAAAACACGTCATAAAAACACCTCACCACCACGAAAATAAAAACACCTCACAGCCATAAAACACGTAATAAAAACACCTCACCACCACGAAAGTAAAAACACCTCACAGCCATAAAACACGTAATAAAAACACCTCACAGCCATAAAACATGTAATAAAAACACCTCACAGCCACGAAATTAAAAACACCTCACCACCACGAAATTGAAAACACCTCACAGCCATCAAACACGTAATAAAAACACCTCACAGCCATAAAACACGTAATAAAAACACCTCACCACCACGAAATTAAAAACACCTCACAGCCATAAAACACGTAATAAAAACACCTCACCACCACGAAAATAAAAACACCTCACAGCCATAAAACACGTAATAAAAACACCTCACCACCACAAAATTAAAAACACCTCACAGCCATAAAACACGTAATAAAAACACCTCACCACCTCGAAATTAAAAACACCTCACCACCACGAAATTAAAAACACCTCACCACCACGAAATTGAAAACACCTCACAGCCATCAAACACGTAATAAAAACATCTCACAGCGATAAAACACGTAATAAAAACACCTCACAGCCACGAAATTAAAAACACCTCACCACCTCGAAAATAAAAACACCTCACCACCACGAAATTAAAAACACCTCACCACCACGAAATTGAAAAAACCTCACAGCCATCAAACACGTAATAAAAACACGTCACAGCCATAAAACACGTAATAAAAACACCTCACAGCCACGAAATTAAAAACACCTCACCACCACAAAATTGAAAACACCTCACAGCCATCAAACACGTAATAAAAACACCTCAGAGCCATAAAACACGTAATAAAATCACCTCACCACCACGAAAGTAAAAACACCTCAGCCATAAAACACGTAATAAAAACACCTCACAGCCATAAAACACATAATAAAAGCACCTCACCGCCACGAAATTAAAAACACCTCACAGCCATAAAACACGTAATAAAAACACCTCACCACCACGAAATTAAAAACACCTCACAGCCATTAAACACGTCATAAAAACACCTCACAGCCATAAAACACGTAATAAAAACACCTCACCACCACGAAATTAAAAACACCTCACCACCACGAAATTATAAACACCTCACCACCACGAAATTAAAAACACCTCACAGCCATAAAACACGTCATAAAAACACCTCACCACCACAAAATTAAAAACACCTCACAGCCATAAAACACGTAATAAAAACACCTCACCACCACGAAAATAAAAACACCTCACAGCCATAAAACACGTAATAAAAACACCTCACAGCCATAAAACACGTAATAAAAACACCTCACCACCACGAAAGTAAAAACACCTCACAGCCATAAAACACGGAAAAAAAAACACCTCACAGCCATAAAACACGTAATAAAAACACCTCACAGCCACGAAATTAAAAACACCTCACCACCACGAAATTGAAAACACCTCACAGCCATCAAACACATAATAAAAACACCTCACAGCCATAAAACACGTAATAAAAACACCTCACCACCACGAAATTAAAAACACCTCACAGCCATAAAACACGTAATAAAAACACCTCACAGCCATAAAATTGAAAACACCTCACAGCCATCAAACACGTAATAAAAGCACCTCACCACCACAAAATTGAAAACACATCACAGCCATCAAACACATAATAAAAACACCTCACAGCCATAAAACACGTAATAAAAACACCTCACAGCCACGAAATTAAAAACACCTCACCACCACGAAATTGAAAACACCTCACAGCCATCAAACACGTAATAAAAACACCTCACAGCCATAAAACACGTAATAAAAACACCTCACCACCACAAAATTAAAAACACCTCACAGCCATAAAACACGTAATAAAAGCACCTCACCACCACAAAATTGAAAACACCTCACAGCCATAAAACACGTAATAAAAACACCTCACCACCACAAAATTGAAAACACCTCACAGCCATAAAACACGTAATAAAAACACCTCAAAGCCATAAAACACAGAATAAAAACACCTCAAAGCCATAAAACACGTAATAAAAACACCTCACAGCCATAAAACACGTAATAAAAGCACCTCACCACCACTAAAATAAAAACACCTCACAGCCATAAAACACGTAATAAAAACACCTCACCACCACAAAATTAAAAACACCTCACAGCTTTAAAACACGTAATATAAACACCTCACAGCCATAAAACACGTAATAAAAATACCTCACCACCACGAAATTAAAAACACCTCACAGCCATAAAACACGTAATAAAAACACCTCACAGCCATAAAACACGTAATAAAAACACCTCACCACCACAAAATTAAAACACCTCACAGCCATAAAACACGTAATAAAAACACCTCACCACCACGAAATTAAAAACACCTCACAGCCATAAAACACATAATAAAAACACCTCACAGCCATAAAACACGTTATAAAAATACCTCACCACCACAAAAATAAAAACACCTCACAGCCATAAAACACGTAATAAAAACACCTCACACCCATAAAACACGTAATAAAAACACCTCACCACCACAAAATTAAAAACACATCACAGCCTTAAAACACGTAATAAAAACACCTCACCACCACGAAATTAAAAACACCTCACCACCACGAAATTAAAAACACCTCACCACCACGAAATTGAAAACACCTCACAGCCATAAAACACGTAATAAAAACACCTCACAGCCATAAAACACGTAATAAAAACACCTCACAGCCATAAAACACGTAATAAAAACACCTCACCACCACAAAATTAAAAACACCTCACAGCCATAAAACACGTAATAAAAACACCTCACCACCTCGTAAATAAAAACACCTCACCACCACGAAATTAAAAACACCTCACCACCACGAAATTGAAAACACCTCACAGCCATCAAACACGTAATAAAAATACGTCACAGCCATAAAACACGTAATAAAAACACCTCACAGCCACGAAATTAAAAACACCTCACCACCACAAAATTGAAAACACCTCACAGCCATCAAACACGTAATAAAAACACCTCAGAGCCATAAAACACGTAATAAAATCACCTCACCACCACGAAATTAAAAACACCTCACAGCCATAAAACACGTAATAAAAACACCTCACAGCCATAAAACACATAATAAAAGCACCTCACCACCACGAAATTAAAAACACCTCACAGCCATAAAACACGTAATAAAAACACCTCACCACCACGAAATTAAAAACACCTCACCACCACGAAATTGAAAACACCTCACAGCCATAAAACACGTAATAAAAACACCTCACAGCCATAAAACACGAAATAAAAACACCTCACAGCCATAAAACACGTAATAAAAACACCTCACCACCACAAAATTAAAAACACCTCACAGCCATAAAACACGTAATAAAAACACCTCACCACCTCGTAAATAAAAACACCTCACCACCACGAAATTAAAAACACCTCACCACCACGAAATTGAAAACACCTCACAGCCATCAAACACGTAATAAAAATACGTCACAGCCATAAAACACGTAATAAAAACACCTCACAGCCACGAAATTAAAAACACCTCACCACCACAAAATTGAAAACACCTCACAGCCATCAAACACGTAATAAAAACACCTCAGAGCCATAAAACACGTAATAAAATCACCTCACCACCACGAAATTAAAAACACCTCACAGCCATAAAACACGTAATAAAAACACCTCACAGCCATAAAACACATAATAAAAGCACCTCACCACCACGAAATTAAAAACACCTCACAGCCATAAAACACGTAATAAAAACACCTCACCACCACGAAATTAAAAACACCTCACAGCCATTAAACACGTAATAAAAACACCTCACAGCCATAAAACACGTAATAAAAACACCTCACCACCACGAAAGTAAAAACACCTCACAGCCATAAAACACGTAATAAAAACACCTCACCACCACGAAATTACAAACACCTCACCACCACGAAATTATAAACACCTCACCACCACGAAATTAAAAACACCTCACAGCCATAAAACACGTCATAAAAACACCTCACCACCACAAAATTAAAAACACCTCACAGCCATAAAACACGTAATAAAAACACCTCACCACCACGAAAATAAAAACACCTCACAGCCATAAAACACGTAATAAAAACCTTACAGCCATAAAACACGTAATAAAAACACCTCACCACCACGAAAGTAAAAACACCTCACAGCCATAAAACACGTAATAAAAACACCTCACAGCCATAAAACACGTAATAAAAACACCTCACAGCCACGAAATTAAAAACACCTCACCACCACGAAATTGAAAACACCTCACAGCCATCAAACACGTAATAAAAACACCTCACAGCCATAAAACACGTAATAAAAACACCTCACCACCACGAAATTAAAAACACCTCACAGCCATAAAACACGTAATAAAAACACCTCACAGCCATAAAATTGAAAACACCTCACAGCCATCAAACACGTAATAAAAGCACCTCACCACCACAAAATTGAAAACACCTCACAGCCATCAAACACGTAATAAAAACACCTCACAGCCATAAAACACGTAATAAAAACACCTCACAGCCACGAAATTAAAAACACCTCACCACCACGAAATTGAAAACACCTCACAGCCATCAAACACATAATAAAAACACCTCACAGCCATAAAACACGTAATAAAAACACCTCACCACCACGAAATTAAAAACACCTCACAGCCATAAAACACGTAATAAAAACACCTCAGAGCCATAAAACACGTAATAAAATCACCTCACCACCACGAAATTAAAAACACCTCACAGCCATAAAACACGTAATAAAAACACCTCACAGCCATAAAACACATAATAAAAGCACCTCACCACCACAAAATTAAAAACACCTCACAGCCATAAAACACGTAATAAAAACACCTCACCACCACAAAATTAAAAACACCTCACAGCCATTAAACACGTAATAAAAACACCTCACAGCCATAAAACACGTAATAAAAACACCTCACCACCACGAAAGTAAAAACACCTCACAGCCATAAAACACGTAATAAAAACACCTCACCACCACGAAATTACAAACACCTCACCACCACGAAATTATAAACACCTCACCACCACGAAATTAAAAACACCTCACAGCCATCAAACACGTAATAAAAACACCTCACAGCCATAAAACACGTAATAAAAGCACCTCACCACCACGAAATTAAAAACACCTCACAGCCATCAAACACGTAATAAAAACACCTCAGAGCCATAAAACACGTAATAAAATCACCTCACCACCACGAAATTAAAAACACCTCACAGCCATAAAACACGTAATAAAAACACCTCACAGCCATAAAACACATAATAAAAGCACCTCACCACCACGAAATTAAAAACACCTCACAGCCATAAAACACGTAATAAAAACACCTCACCACCACGAAATTAAAAACACCTCACAGCCATTAAACACGTAATAAAAACACCTCACAGCCATAAAACACGTAATAAAAACACCTCACCACCACGAAAGTAAAAACACCTCACAGCCATAAAACACGTAATAAAAACACCTCACCACCACGAAATTACAAACACCTCACCACCACGAAATTATAAACACCTCACCACCACAAAATTAAAAACACCTCACAGCCATAAAACACGTCATAAAAACACCTCACCACCACAAAATTAAAAACACCTCACAGCCATAAAACACGTAATAAAAACACCTCACCACCACGAAAATAAAAACACCTCACAGCCATAAAACACGTAATAAAAACACCTCACCACCACGAAAGTAAAAACACCTCACAGCCATAAAACACGTAATAAAAACACCTCACAGCCATAAAACATGTAATAAAAACACCTCACAGCCACGAAATTAAAAACACCTCACCACCACGAAATTGAAAACACCTCACAGCCATCAAACACGTAATAAAAACACCTCACAGCCATAAAACACGTAATAAAAACACCTCACCACCACGAAATTAAAAACACCTCACAGCCATAAAACACGTAATAAAAACACCTCACCACCACGAAAATAAAAACACCTCAGCCATAAAACACGTAATAAAAACACCTCACCACCACAAAATTAAAAACACCTCACAGCCATAAAACACGTTATAAAAACACCTCACCACCTCGAAATTAAAAACACCTCACCACCACGAAATTAAAAACACCTCACCACCACGAAATTGAAAACACCTCACAGCCATCAAACACGTAATAAAAACACCTCACAGCGATAAAACACGTAATAAAAACACCTCACAGCCACGAAATTAAAAACACCTCACCACCTCGAAAATAAAAACACCTCACCACCACGAAATTAAAAACACCTCACCACCACGAAATTGAAAAAACCTCACAGCCATCAAACACGTAATAAAAACACGTCACAGCCATAAAACACGTAATAAAAACACCTCACAGCCACGAAATTAAAAACACCTCACCACCACAAAATTGAAAACACCTCACAGCCATCAAACACGTAATAAAAACACCTCAGAGCCATAAAACACGTAATAAAATCACCTCACCACCACGAAATTAAAAACACCTCAGCCATAAAACACGTAATAAAAACACCTCACAGCCATAAAACACATAATAAAAGCACCTCACCGCCACGAAATTAAAAACACCTCACAGCCATAAAACACGTAATAAAAACACCTCACCACCACGAAATTAAAAACACCTCACAGCCATTAAACACGTCATAAAAACACCTCACAGCCATAAAACACGTAATAAAAACACCTCACCACCACGAAAGTAAAAACACCTCACAGCCATAAAACACGTAATAAAAACACCTCACCACCACGAAATTAAAAACACCTCACCACCACGAAATTAAAAACACCTCACCACCACGAAATTATAAACACCTCACCACCACGAAATTAAAAACACCTCACAGCCATAAAACACGTCATAAAAACACCTCACCACCACAAAATTAAAAACACCTCACAGCCATAAAACACGTAATAAAAACACCTCACCACCACGAAAATAAAAACACCTCACAGCCATAAAACACGTAATAAAAACACCTCACAGCCATAAAACACGTAATAAAAACACCTCACCACCACGAAAGTAAAAACACCTCACAGCCATAAAACACGGAAAAAAACACCTCACAGCCATAAAACACGTAATAAAAACACCTCACAGCCACGAAATTAAAAACACCTCACCACCACGAAATTGAAAACACCTCACAGCCATCAAACACATAATAAAAACACCTCACAGCCATAAAACACGTAATAAAAACACCTCACCACCACGAAATTAAAAACACCTCACAGCCATAAAACACGTAATAAAAACACCTCACAGCCATAAAATTGAAAACACCTCACAGCCATCAAACACGTAATAAAAGCACCTCACCACCACAAAATTGAAAACACATCACAGCCATCAAACACATAATAAAAACACCTCACAGCCATAAAACACGTAATAAAAACACCTCACAGCCACGAAATTAAAAACACCTCACCACCACGAAATTGAAAACACCTCACAGCCATCAAACACGTAATAAAAACACCTCACAGCCATAAAACACGTAATAAAAACACCTCACGACCACGAAATTAAAAACACCTCACAGCCATAAAACACGTAATAAAAGCACCTCACCACCACAAAATTGAAAACACCTCACAGCCATAAAACACGTAATAAAAACACCTCACCACCACAAAATTGAAAACACCTCACAGCCATAAAACACGTAATAAAAACACCTCAAAGCCATAAAACACAGAATAAAAACACCTCAAAGCCATAAAACACGTAATAAAAACACCTCACAGCCATAAAACACGTAATAAAAGCACCTCACCACCACTAAAATAAAAACATCTCACAGCCATAAAACACGTAATAAAAACACCTCACCACCACAAAATTAAAAACACCTCACAGCTTTAAAACACGTAATATAAACACCTCACAGCCATAAAACACGTAATAAAAATACCTCACCACCACGAAATTAAAAACACCTCACAGCCATAAAGCACGTAATAAAAACACCTCACAGCCATAAAACACGTAATAAAAACACCTCACCACCACAAAATTAAAACACCTCACAGCCATAAAACACGTAATAAAAACACCTCACCACCACGAAATTAAAAACACCTCACAGCCATAAAACACATAA
The DNA here is from genome assembly GCF_964187855.1 of Myxine glutinosa. NCBI lineage: Eukaryota > Metazoa > Chordata > Myxini > Myxiniformes > Myxinidae > Myxine > Myxine glutinosa. The sequence continues at coordinate 78,671,825 of NC_136270.1, forward strand.
TAAAAACACCTCACAGCCATAAAACACGTTATAAAAATACCTCACCACCACAAAAATAAAAACACCTCACAGCCATAAAACACGTAATAAAAACACATCACAGCCTTAAAACACGTAATAAAAACACCTCACCACCACGAAATTAAAAACACCTCACCACCACGAAATTAAAAACACCTCACCACCACGAAATTGAAAACACCTCACAGCCATAAAACACGTAATAAAAACACCTCACAGCCATAAAACACGTAATAAAAACACCTCACAGCCATAAAACACGTAATAAAAACACCTCACCACCACAAAATTAAAAACACCTCACAGCCATAAAACACGTAATAAAAACACCTCACCACCTCGTAAATAAAAACACCTCACCACCACGAAATTAAAAACACCTCACCACCACGAAATTGAAAACACCTCACAGCCATCAAACACGTAATAAAAATACGTCACAGCCATAAAACACGTAATAAAAACACCTCACAGCCACGAAATTAAAAACACCTCACCACCACAAAATTGAAAACACCTCACAGCCATCAAACACGTAATAAAAACACCTCAGAGCCATAAAACACGTAATAAAATCACCTCACCACCACGAAATTAAAAACACCTCACAGCCATAAAACACGTAATAAAAACACCTCACAGCCATAAAACACATAATAAAAGCACCTCACCACCACGAAATTAAAAACACCTCACAGCCATAAAACACGTAATAAAAACACCTCACCACCACGAAATTAAAAACACCTCACCACCACGAAATTGAAAACACCTCACAGCCATAAAACACGTAATAAAAACACCTCACAGCCATAAAACACGAAATAAAAACACCTCACAGCCATAAAACACGTAATAAAAACACCTCACCACCACAAAATTAAAAACACCTCACAGCCATAAAACACGTAATAAAAACACCTCACCACCTCGTAAATAAAAACACCTCACCACCACGAAATTAAAAACACCTCACCACCATGAAATTGAAAACACCTCACAGCCATCAAACACGTAATAAAAATACGTCACAGCCATAAAACACGTTATAAAAACACCTCACAGCCACGAAATTAAAAACACCTCACCACCACAAAATTGAAAACACCTCACAGCCATCAAACACGTAATAAAAACACCTCAGAGCCATAAAACACGTAATAAAATCACCTCACCACCACGAAATTAAAAACACCTCACAGCCATAAAACACGTAATAAAAACACCTCACAGCCATAAAACACATAATAAAAGCACCTCACCACCACGAAATTAAAAACACCTCACAGCCATAAAACACGTAATAAAAACACCTCACCACCACGAAATTAAAAACACCTCACAGCCATTAAACACGTAATAAAAACACCTCACAGCCATAAAACACGTAATAAAAACACCTCACCACCACGAAAGTAAAAACACCTCACAGCCATAAAACACGTAATAAAAACACCTCACCACCACGAAATTACAAACACCTCACCACCACGAAATTATAAACACCTCACCACCACGAAATTATAAACACCTCACAGCCATAAAACACGTCATAAAAACACCTCACCACCACAAAATTAAAAACACCTCACAGCCATAAAACACGTAATAAAAACACCTCACCACCACGAAAATAAAAACACCTCACAGCCATAAAACACATAATAAAAACACCTCACAGCCATAAAACACGTAATAAAAACACCTCACCACCACGAAAGTAAAAACACCTCACAGCCATAAAACACGTAATAAAAACACCTCACAGCCATAAAACACGTAATAAAAACACCTCACAGCCACGAAATTAAAAACACCTCACCACCACGAAATTGAAAACACCTCACAGCCATCAAACACGTAATAAAAACACCTCACAGCCATAAAACACGTAATAAAAACACCTCACCACCACGAAATTAAAAACACCTCACAGCCATAAAACACGTAATAAAAACACCTCACAGCCATAAAATTGAAAACACCTCACAGCCATCAAACACGTAATAAAAGCACCTCACCACCACAAAATTGAAAACACCTCACAGCCATCAAACACGTAATAAAAACACCTCACAGCCATAAAACACGTAATAAAAACACCTCACAGCCACGAAATTAAAAACACCTCACCACCACGAAATTGAAAACACCTCACAGCCATCAAACACGTAATAAAAACACCTCACAGCCATAAAACACGTAATAAAAACACCTCACCACCACGAAATTAAAAACACCTCACAGCCATAAAACACGTAATAAAAGCACCTCACCACCACAAAATTGAAAACACCTCACAGCCATAAAACACGTAATAAAAACACCTCACCACCACAAAATTGAAAACACCTCACAGCCATAAAACACGTAATAAAAACACCTCAAAGCCATAAAACACAGAATAAAAACACCTCAAAGCCATAAAACACGTAATAAAAACACCTCACAGCCATAAAACACGTAATAAAAACACCTCACCACCACAAAAATAAAAACACCTAACAGCCATAAAACACGTAATAAAAACACCTCACCACCACAAAATTAAAAACACCTCACAGCTTTAAAACACGTAATATAAACACCTCACAGCCATAAAACACGTAATAAAAATACCTCACCACCACGAAATTAAAAACACCTCACAGCCATAAAACACGTAATAAAAACACCTCACCACCACAAAATTAAAAACACCTCACAGCCTTAAAACACGTAATATAAACACCACACAGCCATAAAACACATAATAAAAATACCTCACCACCACAAAATTAAAACACCTCACAGCCTTAAAACACGTAATAAAAACACCTCACAGCCATAAAACACGTAATAAAAACACCTCACCACCACAAAATTAAAACACCTCACAGCCATAAAACACGTAATAAAAACACCTCACCACCACAAAATTAAAAACACCTCACAGCCTTAAAACACGTAATAAAAACACCTCACCACCACAAAAATAAAAACACCTCACAGCCATAAAACACGTAATAAAAACACCTCACCACCACAAAATTAAAAACACCTCACAGCCTTAAAACACGTAATATAAACACCACACAGCCATAAAACACATAATAAAAATACCTCACCACCACGAAATTAAAAACACCTCACAGCCATAAAACACGTAATAAAAAAACCTCACAGCCATAAAACACGTCATAAAACACCTCACCACCACGAAAGTAAAAACACCTCACAGCCATAAAACACGTAATAAAAACACCTCACAGCCACGAAATTAAAAACACCGTAACCACCACGTAATTTAAAACCACCTCACCACCAAGTAATTCAAAACACCTCACCACCACATAATTCAAAACACCTCATCACCAACTAATTCTAAACACCTCACCACCACATAATTAAAAACACCTCACCACCACGTAATTATAAATACCTCACCACCAATTAATTCTAAACACCTCACCACCACATAATTAAAAACACCTCACCACCACGTAATTATAAATACCTCACCACCACGTAATTATAAATACCTCACCACCAATTAATTCAAAACACCTCACCACCATGTGATTTAAAAACACCTCACCACCACGTCATTTAGAAACACCTCACCACCACATAATTCAAAATACCTCACCACCACGTGATTCAAAACCACCACAACGTTATTAAAAACACTTCACAACCACGGAAACAAAAGTTTGAGGGAGTCGTTAAGTGAGAACACAGACACTGCCCAGATGTGTAGATATATATATATATATAGATGACTGTACCCGAGTTGCCGTTTTGTCATGGTTTAAACCAATCATAATTCAAACAATTATTTTGCACAAATGTATTTGTAATATACGTGATATCACATTTTATAAATAATTGAAGTTGAAAAAAAAAAATTCCCCAAAAAGAAAAAAAGAAAAAAAAAATTGGAAAATTTTTCAAAAAAACTACCCTTAGGACATACCGACGGGAGAGATATGTGCATTCCAGAAGTTTGGTACGATTTCACAAAAGTTTGAGAAAGTAGTTCAGTGACAACACAGGACAACACAACACAACACAACACAACACAACACAACACAGGACAGGACAGACGCTGCACAGATATACGTATATATATATATATACATACATATATGAAGAGTCAAAATAAAAGCCCTGAGGTGTACAGTGTTCAGGGTGACATTTTTAAGGTTCGTTCTTCAGATGTAGAAGTACATCGGGACACAGGTTTGTTATACCCTTGGTATCTTTATTTTAACTGTTTCCGTCATTGCAGTGGAACATGATTAGAGAACTACAGGTGAGCAATGGTGAAAAATACCGTGGTAACTTTTCCATTCATTGCCCAAGTATTTCATGAACTGGCTGGTCAGGCCAGGAATTTGTACTTAGTTCAGGTTGTTGGCAACAAGTCACCTGCGAGGTACAAATCATGCGCTTTATAGTAGGGTCGGGAATCGAACCCATGCCAGACAGCTCAAACACATTCTGTCAGACATCTACAAAGACAAACATATTATAATGTCCATCGAAGGTGATTCTTGTTGAAAGTCTCATGTTCTTGATAACGAGGCGAAGGATATATCCATCTTTTCGGAGATGCCGCATTCACTCACAAGTGACAGTTTCAGGGTCACCTGTCTGAGTCTTCGGCAAGGATAATCACAAATTGCCGCCTGTGCAAGCGATCTTGAGCCGATGAGTGGACCGAGGCATTCCACCCGCCAATTTGTCCACGTTTTACAGTCGATATCGACATGTCGCTCGTCCTCACATCATGATGCTCCGGGTAAGTCCCATGGCAGAGACGCCATTTTATTTTGTCAGCCGTCATTCTAATTTAATTGTTTTCCAATGGCGGCGATAAACGTAGCCTGTTAACTGCAAAAAAATAATCTCCACGACACTCATAACAAGCACTTTACTGTGGCCTTCGGAGGAACGAGGTTGGATTCGGACAAGACATTAGGCCATGTAGGTTGTTGTCTCTTTTGTCCACGTTGATTAAATGGCTGTCCGTGTAGGCCTACCAGTCAACCGCAAGTTTCTTCTTGTGTTATTCCTTTCTTAAATAGTGTTTTACTTTTGTTCATTCCGATTACCTTTCCGTGATATACAGTTGATCATGTGTGAGGTTTTCTACCACTTCAAATCAGCACTTTTACACTGCAATTTACCTGTGTCAGTCCACATCAGCCTACAATATAAATATAAACACATAAATACAAGATTAATTTCAACAAACACTTCAACTTTTGAAAGTTTTTGTAATATTATTTTTTCATCAAAATTCACACTCAGAAACAACGACTACTGGTACTGCGAGGCCCCATTTATTCTGATCTTAATGTGGGGCTACCTCATTTTAGCCAGGTCTTTCACGAACTGGCTGGTCCGGCCAGGAGGTTGTAATTTATTCAGGATGCTGACAATAACTCACCTAATATATGTCGAAGACACCGGGAGATATAATGTCCACCAATGACCGATGATAGCGCACGCATCCTCCAGCTGAACGTCCTTTAGATGGAAGGCACACACATTGATACCTCGCTTGGCATCAGGGTAATGGTTTCTATCTGGGACAGGACTCGAACTCAGAAAGCATGCACGATATTAACAATGCACCATCGCACCTGTGTCCAAAGGAAGTGGTTCAGTTTGGCATTTTAAATATTAAATAGGAAAAGTCTAGAAACAAATAAAACCCTTCAACATTACCCTTTTGAACCCTCTAAAAATACCCTTTGGAACCCTTTAGACAATATTAGAATTACCCTTTAGAACCATTTCGAAATACCCTTTACAATTGCCATTTAGAACCCATTAGAATTACCTTTAGAACTCTTTAGGTTTAGAATGACCGTTTAGAACCCTTTATAACCCATTCGAATTACCCATTAGAACCCCTTAATACACATTTAAATTACCCTTTAGAATGACCATTTAGAACCCTTTATAACCCATTAGAATTACCTTTAGAACTCTTTTGAATCACCCTTTAGAATGACCGTTTAGAACCCTTTATAACCCATTAGAATTACCTATTAGAACCCCATAAAACACATTTGAATTACCCTTTAGAATGACCGTTTAGAACCCTTTATAACCCATTAGAATTACCCTTTAGAACCCCTTAAAACACATGGGAATTACCCTTTAGAATGACAGTTTAGAACCCTTTATAACCCATTAGAATTACTCTTCAGAACCTTTTTTTGGTTTTTCAAGATATTGTCTGTATCACATAACCTATGACGTCATAATTATAAGTAAAAAAATCTACGAGTAGACACACACTTTGGCAAAAATTTGGTGTCAATCGGACCAACGGATGCTGAGAAAATGAATTAAAAAATACAGACACACATATGCACATACGACGGTATTCAACCAATCACTTAACCTTGAGTTTCGCTTCGACAGCGCAGGGTAATTAAACACGGTGGGTTAGACAGGTTCTTCTTCTTCTTCATTTTGGATGGACGGACGGACATAGCCAAATATTGAAGCGGCTTGACTGATTTAAAAAAAATAGAAGTTAAATCAAGGTTGGTTGTAAAGTTTGTGTTTTGAAGATGGAATAGGAAACCCACAAATGATGTATGATCGTATTTTTAGAAGCACATGCATTAACAGTCTCAAATAACATGGAAGTTTCATCGAGTTTAGCCTCGCCATTCCCAAATAATAGCTAAAGAATAGGAATGATGTAAAATATACGGGCTTGCGTTTTTAAAGGACGCAACTGCAAAAGCTGCGGGTGAATGAACCATTAGCATTCAAATATTTATAGTGGAAAATTTACAGACAGACAGACACCAAATTGCATATTTTAGTTTGACAACAGGAACCCCCCACTGGGTCACTTTTGTGTTTTGCATGGAAGCATCAAAATGACTGACGCTATACAAATGCAAGAACTCTGGCTTCTCTAATATCTTAAAAGCATGTGGTAGCAGTTGAATTCCTCGGTATTTTTTGCATTCTTAGGTATCCCCCATTCCTTTAACTCCGTCCGTACTTCCACTGGTATCTCATCAGGTCCCACTGCTTTGCCATTTCCATTCCTTTCAATGATGTTCTGATCTCTTCAAAATTAATGCTAGCTGTCATTCCTTGATTTACAACTACCTCCTCTGTCTTTTTGTACTCCGCTCCTTTCCTATGCCATCTCCAGGCGCTGCATGACGTCATTGCCGGGCACCGAAGTGGGTTTTTTAGAGAAGTTTTTTAAACCTCTCTAAAAGTAGAGAAGTAGAGAAGAAACAAGATAAGTTTTTTTTAACCTCTTTTAAAATCTTCCGAACAAAAGGGGGTTTCGTTTCAAATTCCGGCGATATAATATACTCCTAAAAAACTTCAAATGATAAAAGATTTCAGACAAATGACAGAGCAACAGCTTGGATATTTAGGAGTATTAAAATCTGATAATGAAGACTCATTCCAACAACTTGAGGAGAGAAATCATCCTCCTGATTATGTTGTGCAAGCTCTTCAAAACAATGAATATTCGGCGGATTAAAAAACCAAAGCGGGCCTCACTCCAACAGAAGAACCAGCAACGTTTTATCTTGTTAGAGAAAAGGTATATATATTTAATACTAATTTGTTATTCTTAAATTCTAACCTATCACCTATTACATGAACCCCCAGATTAATGTTTCTTCTCACAAAAGATGGATATACCAATTCAAAATATTTTGAGGAACCGCTTGATATGGAAAATGTGGAAGATAAGGTATATATTGATGTACTACACTTACTTGATTATCGTGTTTCTGTTGCCGGTAAAAGCAAGAAGAATGAGAAGGAAAAAGATATTCTTAATGCTTTAAGTAAGCTTGGTTCGGGCGTTAGTTTTCTTCCGAGTAACTCATCACAATTAGTTAATAGGCTATTACTGCTGTTAGGTCGTAAGGAGGCAGGACACAAAAATTGTTTTAATGAAATATCAGCTATTCTAGATCAGTTGATGAATATGAAAATAATTAATCAATGGCAATACAAAGATATTTTATCTCACATACAATAAAATGAGAAACACACCTCTTAGATTTGATTTTACAACGAGTGATCACACAGCTTCATTCCCATACCTGACACAACTTGATCCTACAAAAGAATATGAAGCGGCGTTATTGTCTATGGAAACCTATAATACCTTGTTTAATATCACAGAAAAGAATAACAAGTTTAGTTATAATCCGGGAACTGGGTATAAAACTATAGAAGTACCCCCGGAGCTTAAGAGATACCTGTACCATGTTCAGAAATTTCACGTGTTATGAAAAAACAAGGTGATGAACCAAAAAATATCGAAATAGATACTCAAAAACATACATCAAAATCAACGATTAGACTTAAAAATAATTATAAAATAGATTTCACGAGTACTAATTCATTCCGCGAGATGTTAGGTTTCACCGCAAAAAAGCTTGAGGATAATAATACTGTTGCGGTTGTGGGAATAAAGGATAACCCCCCTCGTAGGTAGTTGCACCACAACATGTAGCCTCGCTTTAGTTTAGTTATTTCTTATTAAATGTAAGCATAGTCTCCTTTCCTGTGTTAGTATGCATTGGAGCAGGCCAGTAAGTGTAGGCCTCGATTGGGCTAGAATGCCATGGGCTACGCCCAGAACAAGTCTGGCAGGCCCGAAGGAGGAGCTGCAGGGGAGTGGCCGGTAAGCGGCAGGCAGCCAATGAATGCTTAAGGGGAGTGGCTAACAACGGCAGGTGGGGGAGGGGCTTGGAACATTCGGGTAAGACTCTGGGGCGGGGCTATAAGACCCTGCCCCGGGCCCCCCACACAAGTGCCCCAGTGACCCAGTGCCCCAGTGACCCAGTGACCCAGTCGGAGAGTGGAATCGAGTCAGAGTGTCGAAGAAGGAGTAGCGTGTGAATGAACTCTCTCTGTAAACGATCGCTCTCTCGTGCTCGCTGCCCCCGAACGATCTCTTCCGTACTAAGCTCGTTCTGTCATAGAGAGGTGTGATCGAGAAATAGCACGAACTCTCCCTGTGCCCTGCGCTCCGCTGCCTGATAACAGCACTGGCGAGGACGGTCCCTCTCGGGGCCACAGACGCACGATCTCCCTGCCTGAGCTCCCTGCACACGTGCCGCGAACACCTCGAGGGACACGCCCGGCGAGCTGACCGGAGCGAACGGCACCAAGGACGCGTTTGGAGCACGTACTTTTCCTTCCTTCTTTTCCCCGTGTGAGTGAGTGGGCCCTTGTCCGGGAATAAGTTAAGACCGATTAAGTATCTGCTCTGTGTCTCTTTGCCTTGATCATTTGTACATAATAATAAACCTGTGTTCTTCCTTCCATTTGGTCGTTCCCGTCATTTTCCACCATTGGCTTCGCACTGTACGAATAAGACCGCTCAATCGGGTTCAATAAGAAGTAACGGCACGAGTCAAGTGACACGCAAACCGCTCGGCGTATCAGAATAGCATGACCCGTGCGAGGTCCAGTCCCTGTTCTGGTGGCGGCGTGTGTATCGAAGGTACTTAGGGAATCAACCAGATACCCTTCTGCACACTCGCTATGGGAGTGACGGCTTGGCCTCGTGGACTCGAAGCTCGACGGAGAAAAGGGTTTGACCCCCTCTGTACATCGACGTGCTCGAGATCCGCAACAATACGTTTGTCAGTGATAACGTCATTGACATATCCTCAGGTATAAATTCAATATTAATTCCCTGTGATTTGGTTGATGGTGCTTATGACGATGGAGTAAAAACAAATACAATATTTTCATTCAGCGCTTACTCGACTCCGCCGGGATATAAATTCATTATGGAGCCAAAGAATCTCACCTATTTACCTGTGTCAGGAAAAACCATTTCTAAAGTAAATTTTAAGATAACAGATCAGGATCATCGTATGGTTTCTTTCAATAACGAAATTATATCCATCAGAATTCACCGACGTGAAGTTGTTCAACAATCAAATGCAGATCAGCTACATGAAGTTCTTCAACAAATAATTGGAAAAATTATATAATAAATATAAACGAATTAATAAATGAACATCCACCTGTTTTTTCTAGAATGTAGTGTTAACACGAGTGATCAAGATGAAAAGAAAACTTATCAAGAGTTAGCGTTTGGAAAAATAGGTCTTGTATTTACTCGGGAAAGAGGAGAGGTTATGTTAACATCAAGCGGAGAATTTTTAATTCCGTCAAAAATTTCAATGAAAGATAAATTATGTTTTGAAAAGTTGTTTTGGACACCAGACACTAATTATTCACGACTAGAATGAAAAATCAAAGCGGATAAATTGGAAAAATTAAAACTAAAATGTTAAAAGTTTTTATTCTACTTAGAATAAAAACAAGATGGTTGTTGTAAGAAAACATGAGTTAAGCAAATATAAAATCATTACGAAAGATATGAATGGTGTTAGTAAAACAACTGGGAATGGGATTGGGGAAGGTATGTATCTTTCACCATACCATAAGGGTCAAGGTATGTTTCTTGGGAGAGGATACTATAAACCTACAAGAGAACGTGGTGTAGGAGATCAATTTAGAAATAAAGGAGATGGGTTAATTGATACTCTAATGGGGATCGGTTCATCTTTTCTTAAACATAAAGACCTAATTAGTTCAATCGCTTCTGCCATAGGAAATGTAGCGGGTGCTGTAAAGAGTATAAAAGACGCTCAAAAGGAGTCTCATAAATTACAAGCGATCAAAGAAATTAGAAAAGGTAAAACTGAACTAACCCCACAAGAACAACGAAGAATAATTGAAATAATTGGGTCGGGTTTTCAAAAGTTATAAAATATTTTATTAGTATCACACATAAATATAATAAATTTATTTATTATGTTTTTTTATTGTCATATATATATATATATTTATTGTTATATATAAAGAATGGAGACCATCAACATTATTTATGATTTGGATGATGTGGTTATCATTTCCAACTCAACTAAAAAAGAGGATTATTATAAGGTAAATGCCATAACAGGAACAGATTGGAATACAAATGGAACAAAAAGTTTTGAGATAAATAATCAACAAACTTACTTGAACCTAGCCAATTGTTTCTTGTTGTGTAAATTTAAATTCAATAAGAATGCAGAGGCCACAAATGTTACACTCGTAAATGATTTCTTCTGGAAAATGTTTGATAATGTCCGTTTGTATATTGGAACGCAAGAAGTGGAAGCGGTTGATTATGTCTCTGCTACATCTGAAATGATGAAATTTACACTATATTCCCATAGTGATAGATGGGGTAAGGGAACTGCCGAAGGTTTTATCTCAAATATAGAAAAGGGGACAACCGAAGATCATGGTTATGCTCAAAGGAAGTTAATGTATAATGGTGATGAGGCAAAACAAGAGAATAGTTTTACCGTAGCTGTACCCCTTAAAGGTATATTTGGATTTTGTGACTATGATAAAGTCCTGTATGGCCTTAAAATTAGATTTCAACTACACAGGAACGTTAATGAAAATGGATTGTATTTTTTGGGGGTGCTAATGCTCTTGCTGCTAACAAGAAATTTGTTATTAATGATCTGTGTTGGTATACCGCGAATATAGTCCTGGTCTTAAAACGGAAGAGATGTTGCATAGAAGACAACTCAAAGACCCCGCTAAATGTATCATATCTTAAAAGAAGATGTCAACACATAAAAATAGACAAATCCACTTACACGTGGAATTTGGGCTTTCTCGAAGGAAAAACCGCGATACCTGTGGCTCATTTTTAAGAAACCAGATGGAGATGCTGCTACTGATAAGAATAACGCGTTGTGTGATAATGCTAAGGTAAAAAAAACTTCGGGTTTCTCTAGATGGTACATTTTACCCTCGAGATAGATTGGAAATTAATTGGAAAAATAATGATTATGCTGAAGCCTACAAGTCTTACCAAAAGGCGTGTGAAAGCAACGGTAATATGGATCCCATTTTGGATATGGCGTCGTTTGAAAATCTATATACAATCTACGCGATTTACCTGAGCGCTCAAAAGGAAACAATAAAGTCCAATAGAGTTGATACTTCCCTATACATTGCAAGGGAGGGAGATGACGAACTTGATGCATATTGTTTGCTCTTGGAAGAAACAGAACTACAGATTAATAGGGATAATGGTGTTATGACCAATATCATATGAGTAATAAATAGAAAATTAATTTTCATAATAAATAAAAATGAGTAAAGTAACAACTGATGTATATATTAATCAAATCAACCGTGATAAACTATCGTCTTGCATCCAAAATAAAAAACCTTGCACGATTAATGTTCATACAATTCAAAGAAAGGGTGCTATGAGAATTAGTGTTTTACTCACAAAAGTCAGGAGGAAAAACTATATAGTGCCGGTTCACTTAGTTTAATAATGTCAAAAGCTATGTTGAAGAAATATTCACTAAAGGAAATGAACGGAGGATTTCTTCCACTTCTATCCCTAATCCCCTTAATTGTTAGTGCTGTGGGCACAGCGGGAACTGTGGCGGGAAGTGTTATGAAAGCGGTAAAAGCTGCTAACGAAAGGAAAGCTCAACTGGCAGCCCAAAAAGAAACGGAAAGGCATAACAGGGCGTTGGAGGAGAAAAAACGTAGTGGCGGTGGGGTAATTGTAGATTTTGCTGAAAGGCTTGAAAGTCTACCTGTTAGGGCAAGATCGTTAGTCAGAGATATGCTTTCTTCTATCGCACAGGCGGGTGTAAAACTAACTAAAAGAGATAATGGATTATATCTTTCTCCTAAATAAAAAGAAAATTTATTTTAGAAAATAAAATGGAGGAGTGGTTTAAACATTTTGGAAAGAATACAACGTCAAATATAGAACTCGATAAATATTGTAAACAGCTAAACCTCAATAACGTAAGTATTTGTATGAGGGATGAATTACCAAAGTATAATACAAAGAATATTATAATGAATTTAGAAGATAATAGTGGGAATGGATCTCATTGGACTTGTATTTATAATGGCGGGGATAAATACTATTTTGATAGCTATGGACTTCCACCACCTCTGGAAGTAATTAAATTCCTACCGAGGGGGGGGGGGGAGGGGGGAGTGTTTGTCAAACGTTTAAAGTCAAAGAAGTAAATTCTAAATGTTGTGGTCAATTATGTTTATACGTATTATTTCACCTCAACAATTATGAAGAGTTTTCTGATATTATTTTTACTCTTATTTAAAATGACCTACATTGGAAAAGATGGTTCTATCTTTAGGGGATCTCAAGAGACGACTGTTGATTTATCAAATTATTATACAAAGGCACAGGTTGAACGACAGAAATATGATATAACTAAAAATCTTAATATGAAAAATAGTTCTAAATTAATCAATTATCCGAGTCCCACGGGTAACAATGACTTGGTGAGATTAGGTGATGTATTACAATATATATCCCAAGAGAAAACAGCACTTTATGACAAACAAGTATAAATTACAGTCACAACACCCGGCTCTCCAGACCATACACCTTTTCGTATTAAATTTAACGTACCACTTACAATCAAACTTTATAAAGAGGGGGATATTGTTAATATGGTAATTGATAAATGGGGGTATGATATGCCTGAGTTAGAGTATAATTGGTTCTTTTCAATAAACTTGGAAGAGCTACAAGATTTTATTTGGTCCCGTAAATAAGAATATTACCCCCTTGGTGACCATAATGCGGTTTGTGGAAACACAATTAGTAGTCAGCTAATACATGAGTTCGGAAGTAGAAACTTATATGGTAGCATAGCGATGGTTTGTATGACAAAGAGTCAAGACAACCATATAACATTGATGCGCACTGCGCATGCGCAAGATTGGAGGTCTCGTCTCTTCAAAGTTGTCCATGCGCGCTCGCTTTCGAAGTTAAGTAACTTTTCACAATTGTGTTTTTGTCGAAACTGTATCTTTCTCTCAGTGTATGTACCTATTGGGGTGTCTTTAATAGTAATCTTGGTGTTGGTTTTTCATACCTGTGCACAGAATCGTCGGTCTTTCGTATCGCGTATTCTGAGGCCTAAGTGTAGTACTAGGCTACCGTGTCCGACCTTGGCTTGAGGCTTTGTTTTTGCCTCAGCGGTTCTCCGATCGCGCTGCAATTACTTTCCGGTCTCTGTTTTTCACGGTCTTTTCACCCCATACTTCCTTGTTTTAAAATCTCAAAAAAAAAAAAAAACCAAAAAACATTTCCTTCTGTTCTTATTCGTTTATTCATTCTTATTTGTTTGTTCGTTCTTCGACCACGTTGTTTGTGATCACGTGATCACGTTGTTAAAAAATGTCTCATCTGTCCCCTGAAGACCTGTACTCTGTCATATTCTATAACACCTTTTTCTTCTTCTTCTATAAAAGGATGCTTTCGACTTGCTCACCAAATCTATTCATTCCAAAAAAAAATTCCATCTCTTATAGTGCATCTTTCATTCAATCCCTAAACTCTCCAGCACTCCATCCTCCCTCCAGCGTCCTCAAACGTATTTTTGACTCGAATGTCTCAAGAAACTCATTTTGCAATAAATGTTCGTTTCCCATTAATCGTACACTTTTCAAAATCCCATCACCCCAAAATCCCATTTCCCAACAACCCTCCCCTCTAAATCTACCCCCTTGCCCCTCCCCTCCAAATCATCCCCATCACCCATCTCTTTCAAATCTTCCCCCTTGCCCCTCCCCTCCAAATCTTCCCAATCACCCATTCCTTTCAAATCTCCCCCCACACCCCTCCCCTCCGAGACTGTCCCTCGCTCCTCGCCTCCTAGACTCCCCTCTCACCCCTCCTCCTCAAAGCGTCCTCCCCGCTTCTTCCCCCTTCCAACTTTCACCTTCATCTCCCTCAACCTTCTGCCTCGCTCTTCCCCCTCGTCAAATAACACCTCACTGGGCCTCTCCCAATCACCATCAAACCTTTTGTCCGCCCCATTCTTACCCTTTCTCCAAGCTATTCTGTAATCTCCGACACACCTTCAACAGCTCTCCCTACCTCTTCCTCCTCTTCCACATCTTACCCTACCGCTCCCCCCCCCTGTTCTGTATCCGATGCTCCCCCTTCCTCTTCCTTAACAGTATGGACCTCAAACATCCGGGGCCTTCGCTCAAACTTGTCTGATCTCTCCATACAAGTTGCTTCTGACAAACCAGACATGATCTGCTTAACAGAAACTTTCCTCCTTCATGATGTCTCTGATTCCTTGGTATCTCTCCCAGGTTACTCCCTCCTCTGGTATGATAGACCTGAGCCTCGTCCTGGAGGTGGGGTTGCTATCTTTATAAAAAACTCTCTTCCTCACTCGCCCTGCACTGCCCTCTCTCCACCTCACCCCCAGGAATACCTTTGGCTACGGCTTCCCCTTCGCTCCCACATTTTGTTCATATGTGTGTTGTACCGTCCACCAAACAGTGATGACTCCATCTACATCTCGCTGTCTGAGAATATGGACCAACTTCTATCTACCCATCCCAACTCTCTCTTCCTCATATGTGGTGATTTCAACTGTCACCATGCCAGTTGGCTGGGTGTGGGTACCTCTCTCACCAGCCATGGCTCTTCAGCAAAGGACTTCTGTGACTCACTGGGACTGACACAATCTGTCAATTTCCCGACCCGGCTTTCAGTCAACGGAGCATCTTCTCTTCTGGACTTGGTTATGACTAACTTCCCTGAAAATGGCTGCTGCTCTTCTTCTGCTCCAATCGGCTCTTCTGATCATGTGCTTGTTAAAGTGGACATCTCTCTGACCATTCTCAGAGAGCCTCCTCAGCGTCGACGAGTCTGGCATTTCACTCAGGCCAACTGGCACGGTCTTCAAGCAGCCATCAATCATCTGGACTGGTCTCCCATCTCTACTGCCTCTGACATAAATTCTTCCTGGGAATTCTTCCAAAGCAAACTGCTCTCTCTCTCATGCACAGATTTATCCCATCTCGTCTTCTGTTGTCATACCCTTCCTCCCGTCCATGGTACACGGATTCTTGTGGTGAGGCTATTGCCCAGAAACAACTTGCTTTCGTCTCCTGGAAAGCAAATCCAACGGAAGGAAATCTCATTTCCTTTCACAAAGCCCGAAACAAGTGTGTCCACCCTCAGGAGAGCCAGGAAACAATATCTCTCCATTCTCAGGACCGAACTCTCTTATCTGTCTCCCTCTTCCAAATCCTGGTGGCATCTGGGCAAATCTGTTTCTGGTGTTTGTTCCCCCTCCATCCCCTCCCTCACCTCAAATGGCCACACGGCCGACTCCGCACGTGAAAAAGCTGAATGCCTCAACTCTGTGTTTGCCTCTAAATCTTGTGTCCCAAACCAATCCCTCTCTGTACCCACCATACCCAGCTGCTCCTGGACTCTGTGTCCTTTCCTCCTGACAAGGTGGAAAAGTTTCTGTCAACCCTCGACACGGATTCTGCAACTAGACCTGACGGCATCAGCCCACGGGTCCTAAAATCCTGTTCTTCCGCTCTTTCACTCCCTCTCTCTGTTCTCTTCACCCTCTCTTTTGCTCAAGGTCATCTTCCATCTGCTTGGAAATCTGCCAACATCACCGCTTTGCACAAAAAGGTGCAAAAACAGATCCCAGCAACTACAGACCAATCAGCCTTCTCCCAATTATCAGCAAAGTCATGGAATCCATCATTGCTTCAGATATGAAATCTTTCCTCTTCTCCAATGGCTTGATCTCTGATCATCAATTTGGTTTCAGACCTGGACACTCCTCTGGACATGCTGCTTCTGCTTTCTCAACAATGGATGGAGGTGCTCAATGCCAAACAGGAAATTAGAGCAGTCTCCCTTGACATATCACGTGCCTTCGATACGGTCTGGCACCCCGCTCTGCTCACCAAACTCTCCTCTTCTGGTATCCATGGAAATCTCCACGCATGGCTGGCGGACTTCCTCTCTAGTCGTAGTCAACGTGTGGCCCTGAATGGGTTTCTCTCAGCTCCTCTTCCTGTTCAGGCTGGAGTTCCACAAGGCAGTGTTCTGGGCCCTGTGCTTTTTCTGGTCTTCATCAATGATCTCTCTGACTCTCTTGAAAATCCTCTGTTTCTCTTTGCTGATGACTCTACTCTCTGTCGCTCCATTCTTCATCCCTCAGATCGGCAGTCTGCAGCCTCCTCACTCTCTGCAGACCTGGACAAAATCACAGACTGGGCAAACGAGTGGAACATGTCTTTCAATCCTGACAAATCTCACACTCTTACGATGTCTCTCTGAAAAGACCGACTGGACAACCCTCCCATCCACTTTCTGAATAATCCTCTCCATGAAGTTCTGTCACTCAAGCTTTTGGGTCTCACTATCTGCCATGATCTTTCCTGGGAAAACCACATTTCAAATCTGGCCTCAAAAGCCAGTCGCCGACTGGGCATCCTCCGTCGTGCGAAGTCCTTCCTTGGCACACCTGAGCTCCTCACCACATACAAGGCTTTCATCCGCAGCTCAATTGAATACTGCTCTCCCCTCTGGGCTGGTGCTCCTGCCTCACACCTAGCTCGTCTTCACGCTGTTGAAACCAAAGCATTCAGAATCATTGGAATCTCCCGCGATGAAGCTAACTCCAAGGGCCTCTCACTCACTCACCGCAGGCAGGTTGGTGGTCTTTCCGTCTTCTACCGACTCCTCTCTGGCCTTGCCCCCCCAGCTCTCTCTGGGCTCTGTCCCGCAAATATTCCTACAGGTCGCACAAGATCTGCCTGCAACCCTCTTCTGGTCAAACTGCCAAAATCAAGACTCTCTGCTCACCTTCACTCCTTCATTCCTCTTTTCTCCCGCCTCTGGAACAAACTCCCTCACTCTCTTCAATCCCACTCCACCCTCCAGGTCTTTAAAACAGCTGTTCACCACCATCTCTTATCTTCCCTCATCCAAAACCTTGATCTTTTCTACCCCTGCTAATTTCACCCCAATTCCACTTTTTTGAAATACCAACTTCTGTCCTGGAAGTCCTTGGTGTCCTTGTGTTTTATACTTCTCCCTCCCCCCCCCCCCCCCTTCCCACGCCTCCTCCCCCCAAGCCCTCTCCCTTCCACACATCTCCCTGCTCTCAAATGTTGTGTTTGTGTGCTTCCCCTTCTCTCCCCATCTTGTTTTCCGCTCCCTCTTTTTATATATTTTGTTTGTCTGGTTGATTTGTTTTTGAAGTAAATGTTAGCTCTTTCACGAGCCTCGATTCAGTATACAAAAAAAACCAAAAAAACAACAAAAAAAAAACAACTATACAAAGTCAGGGAATACAAACAGATTTTGGTGGCGGGAAGATGGAATGGTATTACCTGTCATAGTATTAATCTCATGTATATTTCAAAAACATAAATGGTTATTTAATTTGAAATTAAATAATTTCAAACTAGTTTTTACCAATTCTATGTATTCACTCCTCATCCCTTGCTGCCCTTATCGCCTCTTCCTTTGCTATCTCTGCTAACCTTGCTTCCCGTGCCCTCCTCTCTTCTTCATACATTATCATCTCCTTCAATTGCTTTGTCAATTCCTCATTCAACCCCCTCTTGTCCCAAAGTATATAAAGAGCATTTAGGAAGATTCCCTTCTTTTCCTCCCTCTCACCCTCATTCATATTAAACCATGGCCCCGTCACCTCCTTCAATTCCTTCACCCCTATCACGTGTGCTTCCTTTGCCAACCTTGCTGCCTCCTTTTCCCCATCTGCCATCAATCTTGCTCCCGTTGTTTCCCTTGCTGTCCTTATCATCCTTTCTATTGTTGCTCTTACTTCCATATTCTCCAATTCCTCCTTTATCTTCTCCAATTCCTTCATCATCTCCCACCCATCCCTTTTCCTCTTCTTCTTCCAACCTAGGAAGAGGGGTACCTCCCATCCTCCTCCGCCTTCTCCAATTCCTCCTTCATCTTTTGTTCTCCCAGTGTTGCAGAAAGCCACAATATGACGTAGTCCCTCTTCTGCTCCTCCTCCTCCTCTTCCTCACTCAACTTCTCTCAGTTCATCCTCAACCCCATCATGATGTTCTTCTTAACCAGCACTTCTTCCTCCCTTGCCCTTGCTACTGCCTCCCCTTTCCCCTTCTCTACTGCCTCTGCTATTATTTTTTCCGCTAAGGTATCAAACCATGGTTTTATTTCTTTCCACCTCTCCTCTGCCCTCTTCTCCACTTCTAATTCCCTTTTTACCCTTAGGACATCTCCCCAGAGTACATTATACATATATTCATCTGGATTTTGAGATAATCTTGCATTTATAATTATTTTTCTCACAATAGGGTACCAATAGGATTTATTGACAGTTTCTAAAAGACTTTTATATTTCATAACCTTGAGAAGTTCATTTTTATTTAGTATTTTAAGCAGGTCTCTATTTGTGGGTTTTACAATGTCGGTATATGGCCAATCCTTGATTACAAACTTTCCCTGTTTATGTTCCAATTCATAAGGAATTAAAAAATTTACTCCCTTTTCTTGCAAGTATCCTTGAATACAAAAATGGTAATTTTCCTGATGTAGTTTCCTTGCCATTTTAATATAAAAAAATATTATTTATCTTCAATTTGGCCAAAAAACATTTTTACCGTGCCTATAACGCTATTACAACATAAAAATAATGGTTTGTGGGTAGTATTTTTATTCATTTCTACATGTATTGCAATAGGATTACTCGAAATAGAACCAAGTTTCCCAATACGCATAAATTGTTCTGATTTAAAATAACCATGATAATCTAATTTATTAGTTAACCACCCCTCATCCTCCTCTATTTCTGTTTCTGAATTAGTGAAAGAAACAATCTTTTTTTTACCAAATGTGCCATCTCAAAAATAAAAGAAAGAGTATTATTACTACATTTATTTCGATGGTTGGTGTTTTAAATGATTGACAAAGCGAATTAAAACTTGATGGTGAAATAGGGGTTGGAACCATTTGATACGTTTGAATATTTACAGGAATTATATTTTGAACAGATTCTATATTAATTCCCAGCCACATGCTAGAATTATCGACCAACGACTTCACATCAACGATAAATTCAAGGGGTGTTTCCATTTTAAAAACGAGCTCTGCTTTACTTTTGATACATTTGAAAAACTGTTTGATGTGTAATCCAAGTCCAATGTGAAGCATATCCATATGGTTGTAATAATATACCTCGAAACAATCGCGGGGCAATATAACTTTGATCAGTATGTTTTGCGTCGTATACGTTTCAAGATGTAAACCTTCGGTAATTATCGTGAAACAAACGGTATTCATGTTATTATATAACAATTCAAGCAGGGCTTTAAACTTGTTTGAATGTTTTGATCGAGCGTAAAAAAGCATTACTTATTTTAATAACGCAATGTTTCTTTATACTAAAGATAAATTTTTTAAATAATTTATTCTCCAAGTTTTGTCTTTTGTAACTCTTGTGAATAAAATGACCCCAAGATTTCTTCACCATGTAAATCATATAACTTATAAGTCCAAGGTACTGTGTCCATTACCTCAATGATTTAAAAAAGTTAATTAGTCCATCTCTTTGTATAACCCTTCTCAAAATGACTTTTCCATCTGTATATTCTTTCATCACCAACTTTGAACTTTGATTTTCTCAAATTAACCTTCTTTTAATATTTTAATGTTGTAACTGTTTCTGTGGGTTTTTCTTTCGTAGATGAATGTACCGCATTGTTATAATTATCAACAATATCCTGAATTTCCGATACCCATTTTTGAGAACCGACTTGTGTGAATTTATACAGCCTCTCTTTCAAAGTACGATTAAAACGCTCAATAACAACTACTTTTCCTTCATTGAATGTACTGTATAATGTAATGCCATGCCCTTTAAGAAAGTTCATGAATATGCTGTTGTAGAACTCGGTCCCCTCGTCGGTCCATAGCTTCTTAGGTTTCCTTTTACTTTTATTAAATATTTGTTGGAAGGCTAACATCAGAGTATTACCTCTCCTGTTTTTCAGAGGAACAACCCAGGCAAATCTACTCCTCAAATCAATAACGGTTAAAGCATACTTGTACCCTTTATCATTATTTAGTTCAATTAAATCAGCAGACCAGATGTAATCTACACCTTTGGAATAAACCTTCCTTCGTTTAAACTTTGTGATCATGGGTTTGTGTAACTCATTAGCTAAAATGACTCCTTCCTCAGGTTTAATATCATCCTTGGAGTTTAGAAGTTTTTTAAGCGCTTTGCCCCCATCCCAAATTTCAATTTAAGAGCTATCGCCCTCTTCACGACAAACTTCTCGAGTTTCTCTCTCAGTGGTATATTTTTTATCAAAGACAGATTATACAGCATTTCTCTATCGGCTTTGTGTTTTCCCTCTAATGTATCGGTATTCCAATAAGCAACATCATGCTTCATACACACTTCATCAGTCTTGTTTTTAGGTTTAGACCCAGGTTTAGGATTACCATCCTCATCTAATCTTTTTTCCAAGTTTGTTCCAGGACCACAGAAGGAATAGCCCGGTAGATGTAGTTCCCCTGGAATCCCCGTTGTTGTAAATTTAGTCCCTGATATAAATTTTTGTATATCACCCCCACTTTTAGTTGAGATGAATCGACACTTTTTAGTCCCGCATATTACACATTCTCCCTTTTCATAAACTCGATTCGCTTTATTTATATCATACGATATATTTTTTAGTTTTGGTTTTCTTTTTGCACTTGCTACAATAACTCATTTTATTATTAGATTACTTTCTTTTTTAATTATGTACATGTTCCCATTAGAGCGACAATCAATTCCATTGTTTAAAATAAACCTTTTATCATCATAAGCTTCCAGGGCCTTCTTGTTCACCTCCTCTGTATATAATTGATGTGCATAACTTATCGTATTCATTTTTCTAAACTCCTCTTTCTTAAAAGTTAAACAATTATAATAATGTTCAAACTCTATTTCTTCTTTGACAACACCTTTCTTTATTCCTTTTAACTTCTTATCACATCTTTCCATATTATTATTGGAGTGAAAATGTATCAAAGTTGAACCCAGGTGTGATGCTTGTAGTAGCTGCCACAACGTCAATGTATCAAAGTTGAACCCAGGAGTGATGCCCACTTAAACCGCAGAGGGGCGTCTAGAAGACCTCGGACGTCCGCGACGCTGAGCCACTCCTGTGACATTTTACCATGACATGTAGTCTTGAATGGTACGTACCCGCACATATATTCTAGGCTTGCTTGCATTGACTAATATAATCGATCCTTCCTATATGATACCAAGATCCTGATATCTATTGCATGATTGTATTTTACAGGATGATGCTAAAGATCTGATTGAGATTAAACCTACCTATGGGACAAAGTTGTGGACTTGGTTAATTTTCACAACAATTATCATCAATATATTTATAAGCATAAGCCTTAGCTCTCAATCCAACATATTCAGTCATTACCTTTCCTCCTAATTCATCCTTAAACTTTCCAATAACCCTTTTATTCTTTGAGGAAAACAACTTATCAGTTGACTTATAATTGCTCGTATCATACGAGTCACTATCCTCAAGCATATCTGAATAAACATCTTCCGTCTTCATTTCCAAAATGAAACTATCCATATCCATATAAAGTAGAGAAACATTATTTTGGTATTTCTTCTTCAAGTTATTGTAAAGGTAATCATACATTAGTAATTTTGATAAATCAAGAACCGTCGTTCCTATATAAATAGGTTAATCCATTTTAATACTCTCTTTTTGCAAATGAATAGCAACAAAGTTCTCTGAAAACACCACTTCTCTTTGAAAACTAGGTTTATTAATTAATTTTGCTGCTTGCTCTCAGGATGTAGTAAGTCTTATGTTTTCTCTATTCCTAAGATTTTCCATCGTCTTTCCAAATACAGAATTATTCATCAATTTATAAAATTCTTTCTCAAAATCGGTTTTTGCTTCGGTTCTCCTTTGAGTATTAAAATCAATACACTCCTTCATCCAATGACTTTGGTTAAACTGTATAACTCTATGGACTTTCTTTACTATCAATCCTGCCAATACATATTGCTTCAAGTTCCTTTGGTGTAAAACATAATTTTCTTTATCATATAATGTAGTAAGTAATTTTTCTTTTGGTTTACCTTTTATATTAAATGTTCGTTGATAATCACTGAGCCATTCTTCTTTCGGACATTCTTTGGTGGGGGCATATGGTAGACCGTCGTGTTTATTATGGAGTTCTTCAGGATATTTCAAATCAACCTCAAAATAATATCGAACTTCCGAATCGTCCAATTCTTTTTGTGAGGATGTAACGATGTTTTGTAAAAACCCTTTCGTAATATTTCTCTTCAACCCATTTGAGCCCTCCATAAGGTAGAGCTTGAGACATGGCCCATCCATACAAATTATTAGCATCGTAATACATCAGGTAAGAACTATCTTTCATATCCTCATAATTAGGAAGATACATTATTGTTAGCCTTAGCATATCTCTTAGAACATACTTGTGATATTCCTCCTCTTTTAGCCTCTCCTATCATCAAAAGCATATCTTCATCACTGATTAAATCCAACTTCTGTTTCGTCATTTTTAGCATGGCACTCCAAGATAATCCGGGAGTGGTGTAGTAGTGGACGGGATCTAACCCATATGGCTGTTTATTATGACAAACTGTTCTAAAGGTTTCAAAGACGTTGGCTAGTAGTAAGACGTCGGTTTAAAGATACAAATCATGATACTCTCCAAGGTTCTTTATGTTAAACGTTTTCCAAATATTTTGGGCTTGAGTATATTCTTTATCGGCTATATGACATTTATTTAACTTGTTATAGAAACATTCTTTCGGGAGAAGTTGTGTTTCTTTAAATCTCTCAAATGAATCCATGTAATCATACGGGTATATTCCCTTTTGTGGTAAGAGTTCAATTTCGTTTTTATCTGATATATACTCTGAAAGACACAGAAAGTTTTTAATATTTGATGCCAAGGTAGATAATGGACTTGCCATAAATTTAAATGAGTCAAGAAACCTGATGCGAGTCATATCATATATCTCTTTATCGGTTTTATAACCATATCCTATTTTTGTGCGTATTGTTTTAGTGAATGAAATGTAGTCCTGATCTGTAGTACGAATTGCCAAAATACTCCCATATGTTTTTGAAAGTGTATTAATAAATAGATGTGTATCATAATGAGCGTTGTTGTGAAAAAAGACTGGAATGAAATTGGGGGTTTTATAATTAAGATTACAGTCTTGATGGGCCGGACCTCTATATTTACCAGTGAGATGACAATGATCTCTAACCTTTGACCCCCCAGTATCTTCCTTCCCATCAATTTTCTTCCCACAGATATGACAGATACAATTTGGTTGTTTAAATTCTGTTTCTTCTGCTTTTGTTAGGGGGTTCATCGGTTTATTCGTTAATCTCATTATCTTTCTTAAGCGAAGACAATCCTTTTCTAATCGTTTTATAAACTCAGAAGCCACATCTTCTCCTCAATTATGTTTTTGTTTGTTGTATTTGTCACCAACGGATGATTTGATATAATAACAGAAACCACAAGGAGTATGTTTTTGATATTTATTCGTGGATGTTTCGTTTGGTTTTGAAGAAGTGTCGTTTATCTTTTCAAGAATACATTCAAAATCATATGAAGGGATGTTTTATAGTTTTATCAAAATCTTTGAATGTTATGTTTGAACCTTCTTCAGGTGTAGTAATTCTGACGGGTTTATGTTTACCACAGAATTCTAAGTGTTTGTTTAACGCTTCTTGGCTCCTGTGGGTGAGGGAGAGACATCGTAAACAAGGGTATATTTTACCCTGATGTTTACTTGCTTGTGAAGAAATTAATCTTGAATTTTTTTTGATATAAGCGTAATGTGAATTTTCTCCTGAATTATAATATAAAAGGTTAATATGAGTTTCATCATTTTTATAGTTATCAGAAATGTACAAATTCTGAATGTTGTTTTTATCTGTTAGTCCATAAACATTAATAGATAGATTATTCATTTTCTCAAATTTAGGAATATCTTTCATGGACATTTGAAATGACAAACCAGTAACATTTAACTCATTTTCATATTTCTCACAATGTGATACTCTTTGAACATGATGTTCAGCGGGATGTAGGTGTGCAAGAACAGACCATAGAAAACATATATGATCTTTGTTTTGAATATTAATAATCGCCTTTTTATTTTTTATAACCGTCAGCAAAACAATGTAAGAAGAAGCTTTTAGGGGGTTTGAATTTAGAACATGTATATCGATGAAAAGTATTCTAGTAATAATAAATCCACTACCCACAAGCGAATGATCTACCTGTTCTTCTTGTTCTATAAGTTTATCATAAACGTCCGTTAATAAGAACCCCTGGAGTGATGCGATAAAGTAAGGTTTTGTTCTCATATAACGTTTTATAATAACATCTCCAATTTCAGTATTTGGTTTTTTCAATTCCATTTTTACTCCCATATAAAATTTAAGGGGTTTAATCTCATCCAAAACATTCTTTACATAGCTTTCAACGGCGGGTTTGACTGTTTCACGGTGAGGTGAGCTGGTGAGGTGAGGCATGGATTACATGGTGGGCATTTACCTGCAGGTCAGTGATTATGTATTCAGTGTTCGTTTTGGTCTCGGAATTGTTCGGCAAAACGAAATGTGCAATCATGGCCTAGTCCTAATGTCATAACTCGCCCTTTACATATCCACGATCCACGATGTACGTGTTACGTACACATGGCATGGCCGATGCCAGTCTGTCACTCCATGTTGGCGCTCGATCTACGATTCGTGTGGTTTCAGCAGCTGGTTCCTTAATATAGAATAAATGGGACATTTCGACGAACAGGAGATCTGATTAAATGATTATTATTTCGAGCAGATCGACAGCTGACCAACCACGGTGCCCAACCATGGACGAAATCCCAGAAAGGAACGGCTGGTTCACCCTCAACGATGGGGTGCAAGTACTGGCGTATCGAGGAAAAATGACGCTCGGGGAGATATGTCAAATTGCCGCCCCCTCGTAACTCACATGCTGAAGTAAACACAAAGTCTAATGAAATAACTTTATATTACAAATCAAACAAGAAAAAGAGCAATCAGAGATTGCAAACCCTCGCCAGGATGTATTTTCAGTGGTTTTTAAGACTTTGTGTTAAAACAAATATGGCGGCCGAACCACGTGACCGATGACGTCATCATTATTATTTTCTAAACTAATTTATTGCTAGATTATGCTCAAGAAATTTCATCTTGATCGGATGAAGTTTTGTACTTGTCGAATTATGACATCATAATGGAGGCACCTATGACATCATCATTGACATATTTTATTCATCATGGAGAGTTCTTTACAATGAGCCATGTCCCAATTTTTTCTATTCAGCGCTTTCGGAGATACAGAGGTGCAAAATTTTTCGGCTTTTACAAGATGGCGGCCGAACCACGTGACCGATGACGTCATCATTATTTTTTTCTAAACTAATTTATTGTAAGATTATGCTCAAGAAATTTCATCTTGATCGGATGAAGTTTTGTACTTGTCGAATTATGACGTCATAATGGAGGCACCTATGACATCATCATTAACATATTTTATTCCCCATGGGCAGTACTTCACAATGAGCCACCATTAAAAAAAATTCCATTGAGCGGTTTCGGAGATATAGAAGTGCAATTTTTGGGGGTTTTTCTAAGATGGAGCCCATACCACGTGACCTATGATGTCATAATTATCAATAAAATTCTACAGGAGGAGTGGCTCCTACGGTGATAATTTCCTGTCAATTGGAATGCAGAGAAAAGGAATTTTAAAGGGGATAAACCCGCAAGTGCCCTTCATTTTGTCGCAATTCTTCTCATCCACCACATTCGTTTTACAAAGGCCTTTTAAAGGGCCCATTGGGTTCAGAATAACCCAGGATTGTTTCTAAATGGCCGAGCAAGAAAAGACCTTGGTTCACAATGGTCATGAAGATTCGTAGAAATTTACATCAACACCAAGAATATCGCAAGGTCACCGCCCGTGAAAACCATGCTGCGAAGACCTCACTCTTTGGTTGTCCAAGAAAATTAATGAATTAAATAAGAGCGTGTTACGAATCCCATTCGACTGCAGGTTGTTCCAATGGACACACTTTAAATAGCAGGTGCAAACCAAGCAAACAAGGCGGGAATAGAAAAGGGATTTTGGCAGGACGGAGACCTTTCCGTGACCCCATCCTTACGAGCGAAGGCAGCAGAAAGGTGTGCAAATATGAAAGTTAACGATGTATTTTTCTTTTGTAGCGTGACAATCATGACTTTTATAAATGTAGAAAGCAAACTTTTTGACATTCGTCGTTTGCTGTATTTCCATTCTGGCGTGGTATTGTTCTTTCTTTCAGTGTGAGAACATCATCCATCACTGCAAGCGGCGCTTTTGTTACAGCGGTTCAAGAAATGGCAGCGCCGATGAAGCAGCAAAATCTGGAGCCTATTCATCAGTGCAGTCTTCAGTGGGATCATCAGTGCAGTCTTCAGTGGGATCATCAGTGCAGTCTTCAGTGGGATCATCAGTGCAGTCTTCAGTTAATTCAGGTGAGCATTTTTCAGTGGGTTCATCTGAATAATCTTCAGTGGGTTCATCTGTGTTGCCTTCAGTGGGTTCAACTGAATAATCTTCAGTGGGTTCATCTGTGTAGTCTTCAGTGGGTTCATCTGTGTAGTCTTCAGTGGGTTCATCTGTGTAGTCTTCAGTGGGTTCATCTGTGTAGTCCTCAGTGGGTTCATCTGTGTAGTCTTCAGTGGGTTCAACTGAATAATCTTCAGTGGGTTCATCTGTGTAGTCTTCAGTGGGTTCATCTGTGTAGTCTTCAGTGGGTTCATCTGTGTAGTCTTCAGTGGGTTCATCTGTGTAGTCCTCAGTGGGTTCATCTGTGTAGTCTTCAGTGGGTTCAACTGAATAATCTTCAGTGGGTTCATCTGTGTAGTCTTCAGTGGGTTCATCTGTGTAGTCCTCAGTGGGTTCATCTGTGTAGTCCTCAGTGGGTTCATCTGTGTAGTCTTCAGTGGGTTCATCTGTGTAGTCTTCAGTGGGTTCATCTGTGTAGTCCTCAGTGGGTTCATCTGTGTAGTCCTCAGTGGGTTCATCTGTGTAGTCTTCAGTGGGTTCATCTGTGTAGTCTTAAGTGGGTTCATCTGTGTAGTCTTAAGTGGGTTAATCTGTGTAGTCTTCAGTGGGTTCATCTGTGTAGTCTTCAGTGGGTTCATCTGTGTAGTCCTCAGTGGGTTCATCTGTGTAGTCTTCAGTGGGTTCATCTGTGTAGTCTTAAGTGGGTTCATCTGTGTAGTCTTCAGTGGGTTCATCTGTGTAGTCCTCAGTGGGTTCATCTGTGTAGTCTTCAGTGGGTTCATCTGTGTAGTCTTAAGTGGGTTCATCTGTGTAGTCTTCAGTGGGTTCATCTGTGTAGTCCTCAGTGGGTTAATCTGTGTAGTCTTCAGTGGGTTCATTTGTGTAGTCCTCAGTGGGTTCATCTGTGTAGTCTTCAGTGGTTTCATCTGTGTAGTCTTCAGTGGTTTCATCTGTGTAGTCTTAAGTGGGTTCATCTGTGTAGTCCTCAGTGGGTTCATCTGTGTAGTCTTCAGTGGGTTCATCTGTGTAGTCCTCAGTGGGTTCATCTGTGTAGTCTTCAGTGGGTTCATCTGTGTAGTCTTAAGTGGGTTCATCTGTGTAGTCTTAAGTGGGTTCATCTGTGTAGTCTTCAGTGGGTTCATCTGTGTAGTCTTCAGTGGGTTCATCTGTGTAGTCCTCAGTGGGTTCATCTGTGTAGTCTTCAGTGGGTTCATCTGTGTAGTCTTCAGTGGGTTCATCTGTGTAGTCTTCAGTGGGTTCATCTGTGTAGTCTTCAGTGGGTTCATCTGTGCACTCTTCAGTGTTTTCACGAGTGTGATCATGATTAGAGCGATTTTAAGCACGGTCATGATCTTCAGTGTGGACATGACTTGTCAGCATAGCTGTGAGGTTGGTATGGGTACTCATATTTGAACTAACCTGGGTTCGCACCTCGACCCATCTATGAACCCATGCAGTTTTGCATGCAGGGCGATTCATCAGCCTGTATGCCTTCCCTTGGATGGACATAAAAAGCGGCGTCCCATATATGTCAACATTAGTTGTATGTTAAATATCCCATGGGTGACCTTTGGAAACGGTAGATGAGTTATCGCCAGCACCCTGGCCAGATTACAATTCCGGCTCGAGACTAAAGGGGGGCACTGCATCAGTGGCACAGCCGCTCCCTCTAGCCATTGATGCAGATCAGCAGCCATGTGTGTCATACTAAATGATGATGAGTGTGGCTATCATACATTGGGGGCTGGGAGGATCATAGCTTAAAGGGTTTTCAGATTGGTCTTGGTTCAATTTCAGACCTGACAATAAACCGCCATTCTGGCGTTTGATAGGTAATACGCGGAGTTTTTCGTCCTTGAGGGGGGTCACGAAGCTGGCTGTTTCATGTGCTAGCATTCCCGGGTAGATGCCAAAGATCTGCTGGAACCTTTTGAAAGGAGTTAGCCATTGTATCATACCCAAGATAAAAATTCATCATGAACATGAATGGCTCTGCACAGCCAATCCTGAGTAAAGATGTAACCAGCGGGTCTATTTCGTAACAGAATCCCAATCCAATATAAAAAAGAGATTCTCGGGAATACGAGTACATTCAAGAATATATATATACCGGTATATGTATTGTTATGGTGCTCGGACAAGAATCCCGCAGCTGTTCCAAATTTCCTACGGGGACCAGATCTCCCGAGGCTCTATTTCCCGACTTCTTTCTGTCCGAATCCAGCTCGAGCCAAAACACTCCCCCTGCTGGGTATCCAGTTTCTGAGCCTCTGGTGTCCAATCATTGTTTGTGGTGAGGGTCCCCTCGGTCACCTCAACTCCCAAGCTCCCTTGGGCCTGAGCAACCTTTTCCTCCATGGGACTGTCCCAGGTCTCCAGCTGCTGTGTCACATCATGCTCATCCCCATACCCCATCAATTCTGGCCCCCACAGGCCTTGAACAATAAATACCCGGTCCAGATCCATTACACTGACCCCCAATATTGTTACCCCTTTTTGCTCTGCACAACCACCCTGGTGCCGCAAAAATTCAAATTCATCCCCCTGTTGATGTGTTGCGGTATCCACTCGGCCCCGATAGCCTTCCAGGTCTTCATTCCTCAAACATTCCCCATTTAAATTTTCATACTACCCATTTACCTCTAGACACTCCCCATTAACCTCCAAACGTGCCACCTCCCATTTTAATTCAAGTCCCGTTGCAATTCCCTGCTCCTGTGCCCTATGCACATTAGCTTGGGCAGCACCCTTTTCCATTCCCACTGTGAATTCCCCCCGTTTGGATTCGAATTCTGCCACCCTTGGCATTTCCTGTGCCCCATCGGCACCATTCTTTTGTCCTTCCCTCAATTCACTCATCCATGCATCAATTTTATTTCCCAATCGCTCACTCCGAGCATCCATTTTATTATTAATTCCTCCCATATTGTTACTCATTCCCTTCATTTCTCCCCTCAATTCATCACTCATTGTATCCATTTTATTATTCTGGGAATCAATTCTGGGCACTGTTTGTGCCCTTCCCAACTCCAATCGCCAAAAAAAAAATATATATATATATATATATTTTCGCTTCCGACAATAACATTTTAAAAATCCGAATACTCCACTCCTGACACCAAATTACTCAGGGGGTACAAATCCCACTCCTGACACCATTTGTCGTGCGATTCCCCTCGGTGAAGACCGGGAAATCACGGACAGCAAATCGAGCGTTATTCGAGGCGTTACTCAATAGAGGATTTCACGAGACACGCATGGGAGGAAGAAAGAAGAAGAAGAAGAAGCAGGAAGCTTTTACCTGTCGGTCCCGCGCGGCAGCCTTCAATCCTGCAGGAAAGTAACTCAACCGAAGACGGAATTTATGTACAAAAATAAACACGTATATTTTACGGAACACGAGAACAAGAACACGATGGTAAATAAATGTGATTCTAAAATGGAGCGCTCCCACAACAGACGTCTAAAACAAACAAGGGAATTATATATCAAAAATAAAGGGGCTGTGTGCATGTGTGTGGGCTTATCTCCAATGGCTGCTGTGTCAGGGATCATCAGGCTCCAAGCGCAGTCTGGACATGGCTCCGGTTGGTGGGAAAACCGCCCGACCTTGGCGCGCGCACACGCTCTCCAGGCCCCACCGTCCGTCTCGAGCGGTAGGCGTGCAGCTTGTCTCCCAGCCGCTTCGATGAGACCTTGCACTTCGCTCGTCAAAGGTACACCATCAGCAAGAGTCGAGGACAGAGGTGAACAAGAGGGGCAAGAGGTCGAGGTAGAAGAATCACAAGGGCAGCAGGGAACAAGGTCCGACCATGAAGGGATCCAAAAACGAGAAGGGAAATGTCGGTCTCGCTTCACCTTTTATCAAACCCTCGTTACGTCATCTCACTCTCTCTGCCAATCCCTGCCGGTCAAAATCACAGGCTCAATTCTCCACCAATGGCCACGTCACTTGTGTCTCATGCCATCGGTCGGTGGCCAATCAGTTTGTCGCTTCTTGCTCCCTTCCTTCCACCAATCCGAGGGAAGCTCCTTGCCCCGCCCCTGGCCAATCACCAGTCATTCCTTATTCTGGCCTTCCTGTTGGTTGACACCTGGCCCAATGGTGTGATCTCCCAATCAAACCCCTCGACCAATCCATTGCAAGGTGGCATGGCCTCAGCCGGCCTGAACAAGGAGTGTTGCTATGCAAGTTGGTGATGTAGCTGGCTGTGGTTCTATCGGCAGCGCCCCAAACTGGCTTCCGGTGAGTTTTATTGTAGGGGGGAATTTAATTAGTGTGTGTGTGCTGTTGGGCCTAACTAGTGTCTATGGTGAAGTGCCATACGGGACAAAGGATAGATCACATAGGGTAAGACTTACAAGGGATAATTTACCCTTATGACCTAATCTAGTTAACAAGCCCCGTCCCATTGTGACGGGGACCAATATACACTTAATCCGACATTCGGGCTAAACAGGTCCTCCACTTATTACATGGGGTGATTCTTCTTCTTCATGACAGTCGGAGCATGATACCTACACAGATCTACCTGATCTATATATCACTCTACCCCAAAATTCATAACAATATGTTAGCTCTTACACGAACCTTGACTTTGTATTAAAAAAAAAAAAAAAAATTGATCTGACAACTTCTGAAACTTTAGCAAACAGAGCTTATCCCTCTTGGCTGTGAAAACATTATCCTTCACGTCCTCCTTAGGGTTAATGGGAACACTACTCCAGTTATTTTATCCTTAACACAACTATAACACATGAACTAACCACAATTAAATAAATAAATAAGTAGAGCTTTTCTCAAGTTCAAAAAATGGCCTTAAAACTTAATTGATCGTAAACAAATTAACTGCTTCCATAAAAGAGAAAACAACGGGGCCAGAAGGCTGTATGCATGTTGTGAAATGAAATGTTACTTGAGGTTCAACAAATTTTATGATCATTAAATAAATAAAAACTTTGTACAGAAACGAGGAAGAGACCTTTTCAAAGTTAACAACAACAACAACAACCCCTAAAAGCATTGACGATAGAGACATACTGTACATAGACAATGGTAGGATTGGCAGGTAGGTAAAGCGCAGACATATATGTATGTATGTATATATATATATATATATATATATATATATATATATATATATATATATATATATATATATATATATATATATATATATACATATATATATATATATATATATATATATATATATATATATATATATATATATATATATATATATATATATATATATACATACATATATATATACATACATATATATATACATATATATATATATATATATATATATATATATATATATATTGTTACGGACACGACTTTGATGTTATGCTGGGCCGAGCGGAATGGCCGCCGTGTTCGCACAAGTTACCCGATTATACTCGAACGTTGACTAAGTCGCGCTATGCTAAATCAATGAAGGAAAAGGACACAACGGCTGGGATTAAGGCAACGACACAAGGGGTACGGTTCTCAAGACCTCCGGAGGAGGTTATAATATTGCGGAAGGTTAGATTACAACGACAAGAGAGACAGCATAGAAAGGTGGTGCACTTAATTACGATCTTATAGTAGCCCCGACAGACGACAGATAAACAGGACAAAACTGACTCACACGGGGATTGATGGCAAGGAAGGCGGGTAGTCGATGGCTCAAGGTGCACTCTTGGCTCAGGGACAGAATCGACCCGGTCCGGTCCAGAGATGCGGGAGGCCTCTCTCAGCGCTAGAAGGTGACGTTCTTTCTCCAAGCTGGGGGCGCATCTGACGTCACGTCCGGTAAGTGGCTGCGTATATCCGGCGGGGAGTGACACGCCCTCGGCTAGTTAGCTCCGCCCCAGATGGAATCGGTCCGCCCTTCTTATTGGGTGCGGGGGGGGGGGGGGTCCGCCCTTCTTATTGGGTGCGGGGGGGTTACCGGGCTCCGCCCTTGACGAGGAGCTGACAGTGAGCCCCTTCGTGGTAACCCCGTCGGAGCGCATGGTCAATGGCGGCTAACCAAGCCGATGTGAGGACGCACACTCCCCGCACGCCGTTGTTGTAGTTGTTGTTTCATGGGGAAGATGGGAGGAGGTATGGGGAGGTCCTAAACTGCTCTCTGGGGAGGTCCTAAACTCACCCCTCCCCTTCAAATCTCCCCCCTCAACCCTCCCCTTCAAATCTCCGTCCCCTGACTCCCCTGACTCACACGGGGATTGATGGCAAGGAAGGCGGGTAGTCGATGGCTCAAGGTGCACTCTTGGCTCAGGGACAGAATCGACCCGGTCCGGTCCAGAGATGCGGGAGGCCTCTCTCAGCGCTAGAAGGTCTTGTCTTGTGCGTTATATATATACAGTAGTGACCCCTAATTCCGAACGCCCCTCATCTCGAACTACTCTAATTCCGAACCGTAAATTCGAGAAAAATTTGTCCCTAATTCCGAATGTATTTCTATAACCGAACCGCCAACATAGCGTTAGCGTCGTTCATATTTCCCGCCGCGAGCGTCGTTCATATTTCCCGCGCATCTTCGCGCAGCATCACCCACGCCTGCTCCCGCATGCACAACCCGGAAGTCGCTTTGTTCCTTCAGTTCGTCGGTTGTACTAGTTCTGGCAGCATATCTCGTGTGTTCGTCGCTAGTTTACCTCGTGTTTTCACCTTGATTTGTGCTTTTTTTCTTTGAAGACAACCCTTACCCATTCACCATGGCACCTAAGAAGAGCAGTGAAGGCAATAAGAATAAGAGGAAGGCGGTGAGAGCGACAATTGAGGTGAAGAAACAACTTATCGCTAAGCATGAGGGCGGTATGCGTGTGATGGATCTCGCTGCTATGTTCGAGATGCCGAAATCGACCGTGTGTACAATTTTGAAAAATAAGGAAGTGATTAAAGCAGCTGATGTGGCAAAAGGTGTTACGACTCTGACCCCTAGGAGATCGAAGTTTATGGAGGAGATGGAAAAACTCCTCCTAGTTTGGATAAATGAGAAACAGTTGGTTGGTGCTGCCATCTCTGAGGGCATTATCTGTGAGAAAGCGAAGCTCCTGCACGGTGACCTTATAAAAGACTTGCCTGGAAGTAGTGCTGATGATGATGAGTTTAAGGCTAGTAGGGGGTGGTTTGAAAAGTTTAAGAGAAGAAGTGGGATCCACAGTGTTGTTATGCATGGAGAGGCTGCTAGTTCGAATAAGGATGGAGCAGCAGACTTTGTGAATAAATTTAGTGCATTTGTGAACACTGAGGGGTATGTGGCACAACAGGTGTTCAATTGTGATGAGACAGGCCTCTTCTGGAAAAAGATGCCAAGGAGGACCTACATAATGAAGGAAGAGAAGTCTGTACCAGGCCATAAGCCAATGAAAGATAGGCTTACTCTCTTGTTGTGTGCTAATGCTAGTGGAGACTGCAAGATAAAGCCTTTGCTTGTGTACCACTCAGAGAATCCACGTGTGTTCAAAAAGAACAATGTGATTAAGAGCAAGCTTAATGTTATGTGGAGGGCAAACGTGAAAGCATGGGCTACCAGGCAGTTCTTCACTGAGTGGATTCATGAGGAGTTTGCCCCTTCTGTGAAGGCTTATCTTGAGGAGAAGAATCTACCCCTGAAGGCTCTTCTTGTGATGGACAATGCTCCTGCTCATCCTCCAGGCTTGGAAGAAGATTTGGAGGAAGAATACAGCTTCATCAAGGTGAAGTTCTTGCCCCCCAATACCACTCCACTCATCCAGCCCATGGACCAGCAAGTCATCTCAAATTTCAAGAAGTTGTACACCAAGGCTATGTTCCAGAGATGCTTTGAGGTGACAAACGAGACTGAACTGACCCTCAGAGACTTTTGGAAGGATCATTATAATATCCTCCATTGCCTAAGAATCATTGACAAAGCATGGAGGGAAGTGTCTCTGAGGACAATGAACTCTGCCTGGAAGAAACTCTGGCCTGATTGTGTTGCAGGGAGAGATTTTGAAGGCTTTGAAGAACCTATTGTGCCTGCTATTGTAGCATTGGGTCAGTCCATGGGCTTGGAGGTGAGTGAAGAGGATGTGGAGGAGTTAGTGGAGGATCACAACAAGGAACTCACCACAGAAGAACTTCAGCACCTCCACAAGATGCAGCAAGAAGAAATGGCAGTGGAAATTTCTTCAGAGGAGGAAGAGGGAGCTAGTGGTAACATTTCCAGTGCTGAAATTAAAGAACTGTGCTTCTATTGGTCTAAAACACAGGCCATTGTTGAAAAGTGGCACCCTAATAAAGCAGTGGTTAACAGGAGCATTAACTTGTTCAGTGACAATGTGATTGACCACTTCAGAAAAATTAAGAAAAGTCGCCAACACCAGGCAACTTTGGAGAGGTGGTTCTCTAAAGAAAGCAAGCCTAGTGAGCCCCAACCCTCTACAAGTGGTGTTAAGAGACAAAGAGAGCAAACACCAGAACCATAGTCATCTGATGTTAGCTTGGAAGGTGCCTCACCTTCCAAGCAATAAAACCCTCTCCCTCCTTCCTCCTCTCCGGCTTCCACATGCACCATCAGAACTCTCCACTAAGGTAAATGCAGTTATTTTCATGTTAGTACATTTATTTCTTGTTTTTATTATTATTATTTGATATTTAGGGCATTTACTCATCTCATTTTACCTTGAATCATGTGTATTTGCAGTTAACAGTGTCTTGATAATGGGTTTTTGGGGTCCAGGAACGGATTAATTCACTTTCCATTATTTCTTATGAGGAAAATAGTTTCTAATTCCGAACTTTTCCCAATCCGAACTGCCGCTGGAACGAATTAAATTCGGATTTAGAGGTTCCACTGTATATACAAACGTGGAGACCGTGTGGAGCTTCGAAAATCCCTGCCGCCGTCTCCAAGATCTCGCGAGATCATCCAAACTCACTACTCACTACTGGTGCCATACAATCACATTCTGGTGCAACGAAGAGTCAGAATTAATGGAAACGAGTCCTTAACTGACATAGACTAAGAATAACTAGCAAGATGTCCGAAAGTTGTCTACGTGAGATGCGGTGGACCTGGGCACGACATTTAATGGGGGAAAAAGGGGAAGGTCGGTTCTACAGAGTGTTATTTACAGGCAATGGGACTAGGGAATGGGGGATTGGGGATAGTTGGGGAGTATTGGGGAAATAGGGGAATATTTACAAGCGGATATGGAGGCCAAATGCCATATCCGCAACATTGCACCCTTCTCTACCCTCGGGGCGTCCCGACCCGATAAATTTTTACCTATTTTAGTGTGGCACTCAGATGTAGTTCCCTCTACTATTAACTCTACCCTGAGTGCGACAGTTTTACAGATATTCACAAATGAGTAAATATGTCCCCCTGCGACGTTGCACCCTTCTCCTCACAGAAACACACCCACAGGATAACCGAATTGCGGAAAGAATTCGCAAACTAAACATACAGCCGGTAGGGAGCATTATTTACAAGACTACGCTGCTATTTACACTACGATCCAGGACCTGTTTTTGGAGGAACACATGCAGATGTTATGCATAGAGAGAGCACGCATGCCAGCATCGATACACCAACCCACGAGTGCTCTGTGGCCTTACGGCCTTTAATAATGTGCAGAGCACCCCGTCCAAGCACCAAAAGCACCACCCCAGCACCAATCGGTGCAGTCACCATTGTTCATTAAAATAAAAACAACAACCCCTAACCCTGCAGGTGTCTCTTGCTCTTCGTGTGGTGCACTTGGCCTTCTGGCTTCTTTCAAAAATAAAGAAAGGCGCCAACCGCGTCCATTTCTGTATTGTGGCCGTCAGGGGCCAACTATTAGTGGTTCACCTGTATGGCATAGGTGCCACGTTGACCCATAGGTCCATCCACGGGTGGTGCTTGGCCGCAAAAGAACAGCGGTCCATTGTGGGTGGCCACCAAAATTGCGGTCCATATGGTGTATCGATCCAGGCAGCAAGCAGCGAAAGTGCAGGCCCACAACTGCGGAGCCAGCACCTCTCTCTCCTCTCTCTCTGCCCCAAAGCCAGATCCTCGGAGGTGGGAGACAAAAGAAGCAGACAAGTGAGTAAGGTGGTAAGGGCGCAAAAGTGCACGCAATGCAAGGTAATGCACACTGGGGGCACATGGGAACCAGGTGAGACAGGTACGTTCCTACCGTACGCCCCCCCCCCCACCAGGTAACCTACATGGCCCCTCCCTTACCCCTTACTGTATCCACAAAACACAACACTACCCATAAACATCTACTTTACAAATCAACAAACGTCCCTACTGTCTTCCCCGTTCCTCCCATATACCAAATTCGTCTTCTCTCCCTCCTAACCAATCAAATTTGCCATCTCCAACTCAACATCATAATTTGCTATCACCAATTCATCATCAGTCCCTCCTAGGGAGGGAGAGATGGAATCACCCCAATGTCTCATCCACGTCGTGATGCGTCTCACCAATCCACACAGCAATTCTCATTTCCTGCACACAGAACAAAGAAAACACAGGTGTGGAGTCATCATCATCACCACAGGTAAGTGGCTGCGTATGGTGCGACAGGTTCATCAATCCTAACTATTTCCTAAATGACTTTAACAACTTTACATTACCCGGGGTCTTTCCCTGCCAATCCATTGGCCAACTTACACTATGGGTTCTAAAAACCAATTCCCATTGACCAACTGTGGTGCTTTTCAATTTGGGGTCTCACTCCCCCGATTCATCTCCCGGTGCCCTCGCACAATTCCTGGGCCGCGACGTGTAGCTCTCCCAACAGGTCTACCCACCTGCACACCTCCACCACTGCAGTTGCCTCCGAGCTTACCTGCTCCTTACCCTAACCTAACTACCTGGGGAAGGCCCTCTGGCGCTCTCCCCACTCAGTGCCCTCTCTGGCACTGGGCTACCCGGGTCCGTCCTCCGGATCCTCGGGCCCCACTGACACTAACGGCTCCCAGAGCCCACCTGCGGCCTCACCTGGCCGACATCCTCACAGTGGTGGAGTGCCCAACCAACTACACACACTAACAGGCTACACGCCCAGCCATTTCCACAACACTAATGCACCCATCCACAATACCATTCTGCAACCGCACCACAAATGCCAATATCCAACCACAATTTACCTATACCCTCTACCTAACACTTACACTACCCGCCCCGGGTATCCGTGATGGGGGTCCACTCTTCCCCCATTCACACCCTCGCACCATGCACACCACTCCGTACCACTTACTCCAACTCTCTCCACACACCTGTACCTGCACACCTGTGCTCTCACACCTGGTGCCACCTGCACCCTTCTCTCCCCAAGCGCATTCGCGCTGATCCACAACACTCATTACTCACACACTGCTCCACACACCTGTCCAGTTGCACACCTGTGCAATCACACCTGTTCAATCCTCACACAGCATCATCTCATCTAACTACTCCCCTCTGAAACTTGCGCTTCCCAGTCGTCCCTTTAAACTATTGCGCTCCCTCGTCATTATCATCCATACTAATCTACCTGCGTCCCCACTACAGGTATCAGTCACTAACTAAACTTAACGTCACCTACTGTCATCTTCGCTAGATCCCTATCAATATCCTAACCCACCCGGGCTAGTTTTCACTGCCATACACCCCATAAGCTATTGCGCATTTGCCCCACATATGGGAAGGGTGGCAAGGATGCCACCCGTACCCACCGGGCCCATCGCTCACTACCAATTTCGCACATCAAATTTCAACAAATTAAAAATTTGCCAATCACTACCCATCATCTGCCAATCACTACTGCCAATCCCTTGCCAATCATCAAATTTTGTTTTTCTAATTTCGGGGCCAAAACACTATCCTCATCACACAGTCTACTCACTACTGCCTCTCGGTGCGCCAATTCCTGTCCAAAGCCCGGCTTCGTAAAGCCAAGCCATGAATGCGGGTTGTTCTGTGCCAGCGGCTGGATGCGTCCGGCACTCGGTGCAGGGACGGGGGCTTACCCGGGCCGAGATCCCACGCACCATCTCGGCGTGGAGCCATCCAATGTCCCGATCTCGACCTGCCGGACTGCCTCAACAAAAAGTGGTCGCCATGACGACCCTTTCTATCGGGCTGCCCGCTCCGCCTAGTGGAGCACGGACGCGGCCGTTCAAAGCGAGGCCCAGCACGCACCGAGGGCCCGATTCGGCTAAAAGTCGCTCTAACCTCTAAACCGGTTACCGTCGATGCTTCACCTGGACGCTTACACCCCGCAGCCCATTCCTTGCTCACACATCCAGCCGTTTCCATGCTCCTCGTACCTTTCCTTACACACCCAGGTACACCCATTCCACTCACAGCCTTGGTCACACACCTGACCACCGAACACTTTGGCACACATTCGTTGGTCGCACACCTCACCAACACACCTCTTCGCGCCCCCTCCTCTGTCACCTCCTCTGTGACAATCACAGGTGTGCTCTCATTCGCACACCCAACCACGTGCCTCACCACCAACTCCAGCGTGCATTCCCACTCACGCCCTACCATTCCAGGTGTGCATCCTTCCATCCCAGGTGTACATCCTCGCTCACCTGTCACAACCAACTCACTCTCCTTGTCACTCTCACTACTCTCACCTCCATTCTTGACAGCGCACTCACCCTTACTCTTGACAGCGCACTCTTTCCTCATGCACCTGTCCGTCACACACCTTTCTCGCGCACACTCTCCCGTTACACCCTCTGTAACACTCACCACACCGCGCTTCCATGTGCTCCCTCGCACACGCGCTACGACCGACTCATTCTCGCCAGCACCCTCACTCCTTGGCACGCACTTTTTCCTCACACACCCCAGAGTCGGACTTTCTCGCACACCTCCTTTTTCGCACACCAGACCTGTCGCACACTTCACCAACGGCCTCTCACGAACACCCGGGTCCATCTCGACCCCCAAGCTTATTAAATCACCTGGCGCATCATACGCACGACCATATTGGTCACCACTTACACCGGGTCCTCTTTCTCTTCGCTTCTCCTCCATCACCTGCGAATCCCTCATCCGGTTAATGAGCACATCATCACGATCCAAACACAGACTTTGGACCAATTCTTTTATCTCCTCTTTTATCTCTTTCTTATCCTCTCTCCATCGCTTCTTAATTTCGCTCACCCCTTCTTCCACTTCTTCTAATTTCTGCTTCACCTCTTCTATTTCCCGGTACGTCTCCTCAAGCTCGTCCTCCAAGGCTACCTTGACCGTTTCCATGTGCGTCCTCACCTGCCGGTCCTTCGTCTCCATTACTTCTATCACCTCGTCCAACCTCGTTGTCAGTCCCTCACATACCATCTGACATTCCCTCTTCGTCGCTACCAAGTCATTTTTTAGGTCATTTTGTGTCGCTTTTAACCCTCCTATTACCGCAGTGTTCCTTTGAACCTGCTCCGTTAGTCCTTTTTGTCCCTCCGTCAGCTGTTCCACCTCCTGCGTCAACTCCTCTATACCACCTTGCAATTTTACAGTCCCCTTTCTCACCTCCTTCTCCATGTGCTCCTTACAGTGCCTCACCTCCTCGCGCACTCCTCCGACCTCCTCACTCACACCTCTTCTGATCTCCTCTCCCATCACTTGCATCTCCTGCCCAGATGCCACCCTCATCTGCTCCATTTCCTCCCTGTGAGCATCCAGTTTGGTTTCTACCCCCATTCTGACCCCCTCTATCTGCTGCCCCATTTGTTTAACTTCCCTTTCCGCTTGGTCCCTCATGTCCCTCAATTTGCCTTCCATCCTGTTTTCTAACTCCTCTAACCCCTTTTGCATTTCCCCTAATCTATTGTCTAATCCCTCTATTCTACTCCCTAACCCCCCGATCTGGGCCCCCATTTGGCCCTCCAATCGCTCACCCTGAGCTACCATCCGGTTCCCCATTACCCCCATTTGGTTTCCCATTACCCCCATTTGGCCCTCCAATCGCTCACTCTGAGCATCCATCTGGTTCCCCATTTGTTCCATAAGGGCCCTCATTTGCAGGAGGAAAAGGTTCGAATCCACCAGGGGCGCTGCCACGGTCGCGGGCGCGGTCGCCGTGACCAGCGAGGCGCCATTTTGTGCGTCTGCTACCCTCGCTGCTTCGCTCTCCTCACGTCCCTCAATTTGGTCCTGGACCGACCCTGCCT
This sequence comes from Myxine glutinosa, assembly GCF_964187855.1. Taxonomy (NCBI): domain Eukaryota; kingdom Metazoa; phylum Chordata; class Myxini; order Myxiniformes; family Myxinidae; genus Myxine; species Myxine glutinosa. The sequence goes on from NC_136270.1 coordinate 78,713,506, forward strand.
CACTCTCCTCTACCGGAACCCAGCCGACTTGGTCTGCCATAGCGCGACTTTCAAATTTGTTTTTCTAATTTCGGGGCCAAAACACTATCCTCATCACACAGTCTACTCACTACTGCCTCTCGGTGCGCCAATTCCTGTCCAAAGCCCGGCTTCGTAAAGCCAAGCCATGAATGCGGGTTGTTCTGTGCCAGCGGCTGGATGCGTCCGGCACTCGGTGCAGGGACGGGGGCTTACCCGGGCCGAGATCCCACGCACCATCTCGGCGTGGAGCCATCCAATGTCCCGATCTCGACCTGCCGGACTGCCTCAACAAAAAGTGGTCGCCATGACGACCCTTTCTATCGGGCTGCCCGCTCCGCCTAGTGGAGCACGGACGCGGCCGTTCAAAGCGAGGCCCAGCACGCACCGAGGGCCCGATTCGGCTAAAAGTCGCTCTAACCTCTAAACCGGTTACCGTCGATGCTTCACCTGGACGCTTACACCCCGCAGCCCGTTCCTTGCTCACACATCCAGCCGTTTCCATGCTCCTCGTACCTTTCCTTACACACCCAGGTACACCCATTCCACTCACAGCCTTCAATCCCACTCCTGACACCAATTGTTACGGACACGACTTTGATGTTATGCTGGGCCGAGCGGAATGGCCGCCGTGTTCGCACAAGTTACCCGATTATACTCGAACGTTGACTAAGTCGCGCTATGCTAAATCAATGAAGGAAAAGGACACAACGGCTGGGATTAAGGCAACGACACAAGGGGTACGGTTCTCAAGACCTCCGGAGGAGGTTATAATATTGCGGAAGGTTAGATTACAACGACAAGAGAGACAGCATAGAAAGGTGGGCACTTAATTACGATCTTATAGTAGCCCCGACAGACGACAGATAAACAGGACAAAACTGACTCACACGGGGATTGATGGCAAGGAAGGCGGGTAGTCGATGGCTCAAGGTGCACTCTTGGCTCAGGGACAGAATCGACCCGGTCCGGTCCAGAGATGCGGGAGGCCTCTCTCAGCGCTAGAAGGTGACGTTCTTTCTCCAAGCTGGGGGCGCATCTGACGTCACGTCCGGTAAGTGGCTGCGTATATCCGGCGGGGAGTGAGACGCCCTCGGCTAGTTAGCTCCGCCCCAGATGGAATCGGTCCGCCCTTCTTATTGGGTGCGGGGGGGGGGGTCCGCCCTTCTTATTGGGTGCGGGGGGGTTACCGGGCTCCGCCCTTGACGAGGAGCTGACAGTGAGCCCCTTCGTGGTAACCCCGTCGGAGCGCATGGTCAATGGCGGCTAACCAAGCCGATGTGAGGACGCACACTCCCCGCACGCCGTTGTTGTAGTTGTTGTTTCATGGGGAAGATGGGAGGAGGTATGGGGAGGTCCTAAACTCACTACTGGTGCCATACAATCACATTCTGGTGCAACGAAGAGTCAGAATTAATGGAAACGAGTCCTTAACTGACATAGACTAAGAATAACTAGCAAGATGTCCGAAAGTTGTCTACGTGAGATGCGGTGGACCTGGGCACGACATTTAATGGGGGAAAAAGGGGAAGGTCAGTTCTACAGAGTGTTATTTACAGGCAATGGGACTAGGGAATGGGGGATTGGGGATAGTTGGGGAGTTTTGGGGAAATAGGGGAATATTTACAAGCGGATATGGAGGCCAAATGCCATATCCGCAACAATATATATATATATATACACACACACACATATATATATCTATAAATATAAAAATTCATGAGTAGGGACCGCGATGGCCGGTGAGCGAGTGTGGACACGATGTGATTTCTGCCCAGTGCTCTGAATGGCAAAGTGGAGATTAACAGAAGCGTGGGTAAACGGCTGGAGTGACTACGACTCTCTTACGCTTAGGTCATTGTCTGAGTGCGTTGCGATCGTGTGTTTAGCGGTGTCGTCAGCTTACATTTTGGATAGTGTTCAAGTGGCCCAATGCCGCCACCTCCACGTGGCGAGAGTCGGGGCAGTACTTGTACTTTGCTAAGTAGCAGCTGGGTCCTTGGAGGATCTGGGGAAGCACCACACTTTTCCTCTAATTTACCCTCCAAATTTCGAAAGAAATATGAGTGAATTATCGGGTGCTGCCTCTGCAGCTACCCAGGAGGTTATCGCGCCAGAGCCAGGTGGGGCTCGGCGGCGCATGGTGTTTACGTGTGAGGACTGTGGAAGGGAATTGGGGGAGAAGATTGGGCACGGCGTATACTCTCGTGCCAAACACCCTCAGGAGTTCCACCAACGGCATCTTCCTGTTAAGGGGAAGCCGCGGTGGGACCCTGAGGATGAACACATGATGGCTCTCGAGGAGATAAGGCTAGTCTGTGGTGGGTGTCGTTTCATCAACCAGGGACTGGTCGAGAAGGTCCTGGCCGATCCCTCAAGGACATCAAAGGGAAGTGGAGGTCGAAAGCCAACAAGGAGCTGGTCGAATGGCTCCTTGTAGAGTCTGTCCAAGCACCACGACCTCGGCCGAGACATGTGCGCTCACCACGTATTGGCCGTAGACCATCGGAGGGAACGAGGGGTTCTCCGGTGGGGGCCGAGTCACTCGGCTCGGTCCCCAGCGGAGAGTCACCCGGCCCTGAGGCCGAATCGTTGAGCGTGGAAGATGGAGCGTGGTGGAAGGAGGAGATGAAGGACTTTCTCTGGGGACTACCTCCTGGCGGCAGTGAGTGGGACGAGCATTGCTTGGACCAGCTCATTGGTCACCTGCGGGAGATCTCCGGGGGGACCTCGAGGCGGAGCTTAAGGCCTTTGCTGACAGAACATCGCTGAGCATACTCGTTGGTGGCATTGGACATCGTGGCATCTCCAGGGGCGGCTCTCGTGCTGGTGCGAGGTGTGGAGCTCGCGGGGATGGCCGAGGAGAAAGGATTGAAAGGCGGCCTGGTATGGCCCATGCTGCGAGGCTGGCGCAAAAAGGGTCTCCCAAAGCTGCTCAACAAACTCATAATGCTGCTGTGCAATGGTTGCTCAGTTTGAATCCAAGTCGCTGTGCAAAACGGTGCATTGCTGGCACGTGGGCCGAAGACCTGGATGGTGGTCAAATGTTTGCTTTCTGACATGCAGTCTTCGGTGGGGGGTCGCACCCGGATCACAGGAATGTCAAGGTTGTTAGACAACAGTGGGCTCTGGTTCATCCCATCAGTCTGGAGGAGATCCAGTGGGGGAAGGGTCTCCTCAGGCATCGGGCTCCCGGGGTGGAGGGGATGTCCAGCAGGCTGGTGAAGGCGATACCTGATTCCTGCTTGTGTAAGATGGACAACATTTGGTTGTTTTGTGGGTTTCTTTCCCGCTGCCTTAAAAAGCATAAGACAGTGTTGATCCCCAAAACGACCAGCCCCGAACATCCTTCCTACTTTTGACCCATAACAATCAGCAGCTACCTCGTACGGCTACACCATAAGATTCTCGCCAGGCAGTTGTCGGGGGCTTTTGACCTCAATCCGAGGCAGGGAGCATTCAGGCGGGGTGATGGTTGCACGGAGAATGTTAATATTCTCGACAGTATCTTTTGGGATGCCACGTGCAACCTCATTCCCCTGTGCCTTGCTGTGCTGGATGTGTTGAAGGCCTTCGACTCCATCAACCACAGAGCGATTCTTAGAGCTGCACGAGGGATGGGGGCCCTGTCGCCATTCCTCGCGTATCTCAGTAGATTGTACGAGGACTGCACAACCATCCTTGATTGTTACCGTGCCGAGTCAATTCCAATGACTCGTAGTGTGAAGCAGGGCGACCCACTCTCTCTGATATTGTTTAACAGTGTCCTCGATGAGGTGCTGCGGAACTTACTGGAGGGTGTGGGTGTAAGGCTTGGAGGTGAAAACATCCAGGCCTTGGCCTTTGCTGACGAGCTGATCCTGTGTGCCAGAACATCGGCCGGGATCCAGTCATCAATGGATGCGGCGCATGCTCTGCTAACGCAGGCAGGCTTGGAGGTGAACTGTGAGAAATCTGTCACACTTAATATTGTCATCGACGGTGCCAACAAGCGCTATCTTGTCGATGGGGTGCGACGGTTCACCATTGGCAGTAAACAGCTATGACCATGTACAGCAGCAAAAGAGTTGAAGTACGTGGGGATCATGTTCCTCCCCAGGGAATGCTCCAACATATGGGGCGCCCCTGGAGGAGGGACTTGTGAAACTCAGGCGAGCATATTTAAAGCTGCAACAGCAGATGGCTATGCTGTGGGAGATTCTGATGCCCAATCTCCAGCACGAGCTCGTGCTGGGTATAGCCCGGACAGGTATGCTCCGCAGGTTGGATCGTCAAGTGCGCCACCATGTGCGGCTCTGGCTAAGACTACCGAAGGACACCCCAGTGTCTTTCTTTCATGCCAGGGCTGCGGATGGTGGTCTGGGTTTGACCCAGTTTCGTACGACGATTCCAATTCTGCGTGAGCATAGATTGCGAGGGTTAGTGCGCTTGGATAGCCACCATCTGAAGGCCATCTTATGGACAAGCGAGGGTGACTGGATCAGGCTCAGAAACACGTGCAGCCTGCATTACGGGGGCGAGCATCCAAGGTCTGTCAAACAGGTGGATGCTCTCACGGCCCAGCTGTTGTACGCAACAGCCGATGGCCATGGCCTGGCTGATGTGAGTCGAGTTCCCCAGCCCCCGGGCTGGGTGCTCAAACAGACTCGTCTTCAGTCGGGCAGAGCATATATCGAGTCAGAGAAGGTGTGGGGAAATTTGCTCCCCACGTAATCCTGCTTGAGCCGCAGCAGGCCTGTGGATGCTCAGAGTAGGTGATCTGATGCAGGTTGCCATGCGAAAGAGACCCTGTCCCAGTGTCCCATGTCTCCCAGGCGTGCATCCGTATTCACGCTGTTAGAGTTCGACGGCACAATGACGTTTGTCGTTTCGTGTGCGGTCAGCTCCGGCAGTGTGGGTACGAGGTTCTATCTGAACCCAGTATCCCCACTGCAGCCAGTCTCTGGAAAGCGGATATTGTTGCTGCGAAAGGTGGGGATGCCGTGGTCCTAGATGCACAAATCATGAGTGACACCTTTGCGCTCTCACTTGAGCACACCCGGAAGATCTGTTACTACGATGTTCATCAGTGGGTGTGTGCCACGTTCTGCACCCTCGTCCGACCACACGTGTCGACCGTCACACTCAATTGGCGCGGGGTTTGGGCGCCGAAATCGGCGTCCGTTCTCCGCGACCCAGGCCTTACACACGGGGACCTCCAGTTGATCATGGTCAAGGTGGTGGAGAGCACCACAAAAGCGTTCCGAGCCTTTAAGCAGTCCTCATTACGTTGCCCACGGTGTTGGGTGGCCGGGTGCCCTCTGGGCGCTGTATAGTCCCAAATGTATTTTTCATTTGGTGGGACAATATTATGATTTTGATTTTCTTCAGAGTTCCTTTCTCCATTCCTTTTCCTTTCTCAGTTTTTTCCGGATCCCTAAGAATTTATTCAGGGATGCACTGCCCTGGAGGTACAAGGGTGCCTTCGAGTACCGCTTGCCCCAGAAGTTTTCTTTTGGGGGGGCTTATACGAGTTGGATTTTCCTGGTTAAAGTTTCTTTTGCCATTTCGATATTGTTTTGTTGTGCCCCAGATCCCTAAAGATTAGGATGTGCGGCCTCATGGGGAGGCAATGGCTGGCAACCTGCCCACAGTGATGGTGCAGTTGGATGGTGGAGTCCACACCTAAAACGGTCAAAGTAGATGAAGCAAACGAGCGCTCCTTCACCTAACGGTAGCCAAATGCCTTGTCATCGAACTAGTGACGCGCATGTCATCTAACTAGTGACTACTCCCTCACCACCCAGTGCTTCCCTAGGGGAAAAGGTGAGGGACGGGAGGGATGCTCAAGGGTGGGGATGGGGAGGATACCTGGCATGACCCGGTTGGGCAAGCTTTTCCGGGTGGTGATTTCAGGACGTGTTGAACACTGAAAATCAATGGAGTTATTGGCTTCATGGTGGATACCTTTTGCCTGTGGGCCAGCGACAGCACTGTCTGACGCGACATCCCAATACACACTTTATAGCGGCCTTTGGTGGCCTCAAAAATCCAAGGCCAACGTGTATAGCATAAAACCCAGATTCTGAAGTACCTACACCCCAAATTTGGGGTTTCTAGGTGCTATGGTTCAGAAAGGATAACGTACAAACACACAAACAAACACAGAAACACACAAACAAACACACAAACACTTGAAAATATTTATAAGATAGTAATTATAGCATGTCTTTGAGAGGATCTCATAAAAAAAAATCTCTCACCCTCATCAACCCACATCAGTGAAATGAAATCTACCATAAATGGAAGAGTTGCATGTTTGTGTGTGTGTGTGTGTGTGTGCCTGTGTCTGTATGCGTGTGTGTGGCAAAAAAAATTTGTGTCTATGAATTAATATACGTCTATTAATTAATTACGTATTATGTACTATTGAAATGTTCCTTTAACTATTTAGACTGCTGAGACCCTTCAAACTTTAAAGACCCTTTTAAGACCCCAAATAACTCTAAAGACCCAGAGGACCCAAAATTCCCCGATGACCCCAAAGACCCAGATGACCCAAAAGACCCAGAAGACACAAAAGACCAAAAAGTTCCTGAAGACCAAAAAGACCCAGAGGACACAAAAATACTGAGATACCCCCAAACGACTCCGAAGAACCAAAATACCCCCCTGAGTCTGGCAGGCAGGTATGCTACAAGATAGTGAAGACCAATGAAAATTTGGTCCAATGGACCAATGGGTCCTCTGGTAGATATAAATCAATCAGTTTCCCCCAGTGTCCAAGTTTCTTGTAATGAAACGGAAAACCAAATACTGCATTGGAGGCATCAGAAGGAACCAGAAGAAAAGCATTCTGAGTATTGCGCTGCAATACATGTCCCCTACCGGCAGTCTGTCGTCCGGAAAACTGTTGGGGAAATTACCAAGGGTTATTTACCCACAGGTTCTGAATCGTTCCCAATCGCTAATTACCTCAGGACGGGCTCACCTGTGATTTGCACTCGGGACTTCGATTTAAACACCTTGCAGACAGGTCAGCAGAAGCACGAGAAAATAAGTTGTTGATAAAGAACCTTTCGAGTCGCTAAATATCAGTTATTTATTATATTTTCCGGCTCACGATCGATGTGTATATATATATATATATATGTTGCTCGGCTTGGCTCCACCCCTCCGGAAAGCGCGCGCTGTGTCACGCTGTTGACGTTCACGAGACGAGGCTGAGGGCGCGCAGTGAGGATTGAGGAGAACTCCAGAATAAACAAGAGATATCCATTTTTTTTACATTTTCGTTTAATTAACGATATCTGCCAAACCACGCGCCCTATCGCAAATTCCAAAAGGACATTTTAGTAGATTGACATGCTGAACAGATCTGTGAAGTTTCCCCTCGATTGGATCAAAAATGAGGGAGAGGCTTGGTTTTAAAGGTTCATTCTTAAAAACGTCATAACTCTGAAACCATGTGATGCATGACGTCATGCTCGCTGACTTTTCTGTTCGTCATGGGTGTGCGATTCTGCCTCCAAAGTTTGGCCTCGATCTGTTCAGCCGTTGCAGAGAAAAAGGGGTTTTAGTGTTTTCACGAAAAACAATATGGCGGCCGAACCACGTGATCTGTGACGTCGTAATTACCATTAAAATATTCTAAAGACCGAGTCCCCCCTACGGTGAAAATTTGATCTCAATCGGTCCAATTATTGCAGAGGAAATCTTTTTTAAAGGAAATTAAAACTTGGTCAAAAATGATCGAAACGTCGTGAAGTTCGAACTTGATCTGTAACTGACCATGAGGAAACCATGTGCCAAGTTTGAAATCATTAGCATTAAGAGTTTAGAAAAAAAAAGTCCGGAAAACTGTTCTTTGCATGACGGACTGACAGACTGACAAACTGAGGGACGGAGTGCAAACCTATAGTCCCCTCCGGTGTACACTGGTAGGGGACTAATAAAGAGCAAAGATGGACTCGTCAGGAGGAACCTGGATAGGAATCAGGTTTCAGCTGCTACTCCACAACCCTCAACCCATCCAGACCCCAAGCTTAGGTCCCTGAGTATGTCTGCAAGCTGTTCTGTTCTTCATGTGAAAATCTGCCACCATATGATTGGTCCTTCAATAAAAGGGGGAACGTGCGATGCGATGTTTTGCAAGGTGCCACCGTCATACCTAGCAGAGGCCCTGTGCTGACGAAGTTACTGCTGGAGAAACAGGTTGGCCCATATTCAGGCCTCTATGCCTGGTGTTGGACAGCCTCACTGAGAACTGCAGGAAGATTGGGCCACCAGCACAGTGATTAATGGTTTTTACACTGACGGCCTAGTGTTTGTGCTATGGCCCGGCACATTAGCCATTTGCCTGCTGCGCCGATAAGGCGGTGGCGGCAATTAATTGTGCAGTCAGAGCATAACCTTCCTCAATTAACCCTGTAGTAAGCAGGCTGCACGCCTCAGCTTTGTCTCCATCTTGGCACAAAGTCGCTTGCTGTCTGCTACCTGCCTCGCAGCATGGAAACTACCAGGAGCTTGCCCAGTCCCTGCAGCTATCTTGCGTAACATAGTCGGCCATCAGCTACAACACCTAACATCCACATGTAATTTCACACCCGTCACAAACATGTTGCATGGTCAGCCCCGATACTGTTGCTTGAACAAATGCGTACATGTACATTTGTGACTGTGTGTAGATGTCAGCAGTGAAGCATTAGACAGGTGCTGCAGACAGGATGCAGCTAATGTGAAGGTCACACCTTCAACTAATGTGTTTCAGGAAACGCTCTGCGCCATGTCTCCGGCGGCCTCATGGGATCTGCATGGTGAGACATAAGATGTAAGAATTAGCTTGCTGAGTATCCCGACAGTATAAAGTTGCTCAATGCTCCAGATTTCTATATATTCCAGTTCAATACAATACATGCGTTTTACAGTGTACATGATTTATGAAATGATTAGAAATCAAACTAGAAAGGTACTCACTAGAGAGCATACATCTGCCAGGCTGACTAGTTTACGTTTTGTATCCCACTGATAGGTCAGATATGGATCCAGACCTGAACCAAAATCGAATCAGTTTGTTCTTTTCACTTATCCGACTCATCCACCAAGTTTCGTCTGAATCCGTCCACAACTTTTTGAGATATCTTTCTATATATACATGTACAGGGGGAGCCAGAAATATGGTTATTTTTAACACTCATGTAAAGGTAATAAAAAGTTGTAGTTCCAAACAATTTTTTACAAGAAAGTGAAGAACACAACATGCCATTTATTTGTGGAAAAAACATCGAAGAGATGCGCACCATTTCGTCTGCCACATTCCTCCAATCTTGGACGCCAATTATTCATGACATTCTGCAACATGGCCACGTCAATATCATTGAGTTCGCGTCTGATATTTTCCTTAAGTTCATGAAGAGTTTGTGGATGGTTAACATACACTTTATCCTTTAAATATGACCACAATAAATAATCACATGCAGTCAAATCGGGTGACCTCGCTGGCCATGGAATATCGCCATTTCTGGAAATGACATGCTTTGGAAAGAGCGCCCTTACAGTAGTCATGGACACACTGGCGGTGTGGGATGTTGCACCATCTTGCTGAAACCACGTCATTGGGCTCACTTCTGCAAATCTGTTTAATTCTCTGGAGAGGAAGTTGGAAACCATATCGGTATATCGAGCTGCAGTAACAGTGACGGCATTTCCGTTATCATTCTCAAAGAAATAAAGCCCTATGATGCCGAACAAGGAAAGTGCACACCACACTGTGACTTTGGGACTGTAACGGTTTCATGTGCATTTCTCTTGGGTTTTCAGCTGCCCAAAAACGAGTATTTTGCTTGTTGACATAGCCACACAGATGAAAATGTGCTTCATCAGACATGATCAAATTGTTAGCAATGTTTTGGTTTTCATTTCCATCCATAAATGAAAGCATTCCCTCACAAAAATTATTGCGGGCAATCTCATCATCTTGGCTTAATTCATGGACAGTTTGCATTTTAAAGGGATAAAAGTTTAAATCGTTATGCAATATGCAGCGTAGTGACGTGTGAGAAATTCTTAAGGATGATGCATGCTTTCGGCTGGAGCGATGTGGACTTCTCAAAAGTGACTCCCTTACACGCTCAATGTTTTGTGCTGTTCTTACTGATTTTGATGCATCCGGCGGTTTCTCTTTTAAAGTTGAACCGGTCCTCTCAAACTTCTGAATCCATAACTTGATAGCACGAACAGACGCCACATTTCCATGACGTTGAACATTGAAATGGCGTTTGAATTGATGTTGTGCAGCATTTGCACTATCATTATTCTTGTAAAAAGCTTTGATAGCGAAAGCGCATTCTTCACCCGACCAGTTCCACATGGTCACTCAAGTGTTTTGCCTGCAAAAAAGAAAAGGAAATCAGTAAAAAACAAACAATAATAAAAATGTATGTTATGTACTTCATTATCATGAATTTTTTTTTTTTTTTTTTTTGTATACAAGATCGAGGCTCGTGAAACAGCGAACATTAATCACACAGAAAGACAAACAGACACACAAAACAAATAACATCGGGAGCGGTAGACAAGATGGGGAGAGAGGGGGAAGGACACAAACACAACATTTGAGAGCAGGGACCGAGAGACATGGAGACATCGAGAGAACTGTGGGAGGGAGAGGGCTTTGGGGGGGAGGCATGGGAAGGGTGGGGGGGTGGGAGAGGTATAAAACATATGGACACTGCCAAGACTTCCAGGAAAGAAGTTGGAATTTCAAACTATGTGGATCTGGGGTGAATTAGTGGGGGTAGAAAAGATCAAGGTTTTGGATGGGGGAAGATAAGAGATGGTGGTGAACAGCTGTTTTGAAGACCTGGAGGGAGGAGTGTGATTGAAGTGAGTGTGGGAGTTTGTTCCAGAGGCGGGAGAAAAGAGGCATGAAAGAGTGAAGGTGAGCAGAGAGCCGAGATTTCGGCAGTTTAACCATCAGAGGGTGGCTGGCAGATCTTGTGCGACCTGTAGGAATATTTGGGGGACAGAGCACAGAGAGAGCTGGGGGAGCAAGGCCGGAGAGGAGTCGGTAGAAGACAGAAAGACCACCTACCTGCCTGCGGTGAGTGAGTGAAAGGCCCTCAGAGATAGCTTCATCGCGGGAGATTCCAATGATTCTGAAAGCTTTGGATTCAACAGCGTGAAGCCGAGCCAGGTGTGAGGCAGGAGCACCAGCCCATAGGGGAGAACAGTATTCCATTGAGCTGCGGATGAAAGCCTTGTATGTGGTGAGGAGCTCAGGTGTGCCTAGGAAGGACTTCGCACGACGGAGGATGCCCAGTCGGCGACTGGCTTTGGAGGCCAGCTTGGAAATGTGGTTTTCCCAAGAAAGATCATGGCAGATAGTGAGACCCAAAAGCTTGAGCGACAGAACTTCTTGGAGAGGATTGTTGAGAAAGTAGATGGGAGGGTTGTCCAGTCGATCTTTTCGGAGAGACATAGTAAGAGTGTGAGATTTGTCAGGATTGAAAGACATGTTCCACATGTTTGACCAGTCTGTGATTTTGTCCAGGTCTTCAGAGAGTGAGGAGGCTGCAGACTGCCGATCTGAGGGAAGAGGAATGGAGCGGCAGAGAGTGGAGTCATCAGCAAAGAGATACGGAGGATTTTCCAGAGAGTCGGAGAGATCATTGATAAAGACCAGAAAAAGCACAGGGCCCAGCACACTGCCTTGGGGAACTCCAGCCTGAACGGGAAGGGGAGATGAGAGAAATCCATTCAGGGCCACACGTTGACTACGACCAGAGAGGAAGTCCGCAAGCCATGCATGGAGATTTCCATGGATACCATAGGAGAAGAGTTTGGTGAGCCTGGGTGCCAGACCGTATCGAAGGCACGTGATATGTCAAGGGAGACAGCTCTGATTTCCTGTTTGGCATTGAGGACCTCCATCCATTGTTGAGACAGCAGAAGCAGCATGTCCAGAGTAGAGTGACCTGGTCTGAAACCAAATTGATGATCAGAGATCAAGCCATTGGAGAAGAGGAAAGATTTCATATCCGAAGCAATGATGGATTCCATGACTTTGCTGATAATTGGGAGCAGGCTGATTGGTCTGTAGTTGCAAGGATCTGTTTTTGCACCTTTTTTGTGTAAAGCGGTAATGTTTGCTGATTTCCAGGATGCTGGCAGATGACCTTGAGCAAAGGATAGGGTGAAAAGAACAGAGAGAGAGGGTGAGATAGAGCGGCAGAGCAGGATTTTAGGACCCGTGGGCTGATGCCATCTGGTCCAGTTGCAGAATCAGAGTCGAAGTTTGACAAAAACTCCTCCACCTTGTCAGGAGAGAAGGTCACAGAGTCCAGGAGCAGTTTGGTTCGACTGGGAAAGGTGGGAACAGAGAGAGATGGGTTTGGGACTAAGGATTTTGAGGCAAACACAGAGTTGAGGCATTCGGCTTTGTCATGTGCGATGTCAACTGTGTGGCCATTTGAGGTAAGGGAGGGGATGGAGGGGGAACAAACACCAGAAACGGATTTGACTAGACGCCACCAGGATTTGGAGGAAGGAGACAGGTTTGAGAGTTCATTCTTGAGTGAGGAGAGATAGTGCTTCCTGGCACTCCTGAGGGTAGACACACACTTGTTCCGAGCTTGGTGGAAGGAACTGAGATTTCCTTCAGTTGGATTAGCCTTCCAAGAGGCAAAGGCAAGTTGTTTCAGGGCAACTGCCTCACAACAAGATTCAGTGTACCATGGACGGGAGGAAGGGTAAGACAACTGAAGGCGAGATGGGATAAATCTGTGCATGAGAGAGATCAGTTTGCTTTGGAAGAATTCCCAGGAAGAATTGATGTCAGAGGCAGTGGAGATGGGAGACCAATCCAGACGATTGATGGCTGCTTGAAGACCGTCCCAGTCGGCCTGAGTGAAATGCCAGACTCGTCGACGCTGAGGAGGCTCTCTGAGAATGGCCAGAGAGATGTCCACTTTGACAAGCACATGATCAGAAGAACCGATTGGAGCAGAAGAAGAGCAGCAGACATTAGCAGGGAAGTTAGTCATAACCAAGTCTAGAAGAGAAGATACTCCATTGGCTAAGATCCAGGTCGGGAAATTGACAGATTGTGTCAATCCCAGTGAGTCACAGAAGTCCTTTGCTGAGGTGCCATGACTGGTGAGAGAGGAACCCACACCCAACCAGGTGGCATGATGACAATTGAAGTCACCACATATGAGGAAGAGAGAGTTGGGATGAGTGGATAGAAGTTGGTCCATGTTGTCAGACAGTGAAATGTAGATGGAGTCATCACTGTTTGGGGGACAGTACAGAACACATATGAACAAAAGGTGGGAGCAGAGAGGAAGCCGTAGCCAGAGGTACTCCTGGGGGTGAGGAGGAGAGAGGGCAGTGCAAGGAGAGTGAGGAAGAGAGTTTTTGATAAAGATAGCCACCCCACCACCAGGCCGAGGCTCAGGTCTATCATACCGGAGGAGGGAGTAACCAGGAAGAGATATTAAGGAATCAGAGACATCTTGAAGGAGGAAAGTCTCTGTTAAGCAGATCAAGTCTGGATTGTCAGAAGCAACCTGTATGGAGAGATCAGTCAGGTTTGAGCGAAGGCCCCGGATGTTTGAGGTCCATACCGTTAATGAAGAGAGAGGGGGAGCATCGGGTACAGGACAGGGGAGGGGAGGAGTAGGGTAAGATGAAGGATGAGAGGGGGAGGTAGGGAGAGCAGTTGTTAGTGTGTCAGCGATTGCAGAAGAGTTCCAAGAAAGGGAAGGATGAGGAGGATGAAAGGTTTGAAGGTGAAGGGATGAGGCACAGAGAGGGGTTGTTTGAGGGGGGGCAGAGGAAAGAAGAAGGTTGGGGGGGGGTGGAGGTATGAGATAGAAGGGAGACGAAGTGGGGAGGAGGCAGCTTTGAGGAGGAGGGGGGAGGAGGGAGAATTGGAGAGGAATGGTATGGGGGGAGATTTGAGTGGGAGGGGTTGGGGGGGAGTTTTGAAGGGGAGGAGTGAGGGGGGAGTTTAGGAGGGGAAGGGCTAGGGGGGAGTTCAGGAGTGGAAGGGCAAGGGGGGAGTTCAGGAGTGGAGGGGTAGGGGGGGGAGTTTAAGAGTGGTGGGGCAAGGGGGGAGTTTAGATTGGAGGGTAGACAAGTGCAAGGGGAGGGATTTGGATGGGAGGGGCAAGAGGGGAGTTTAGAAAGTGGATGATTAATGAAAGACGAACATTGAAAACAAATTGGGTTTGTTGTGATTTTCAAGTTAGCAATCCGGTTCAGAATGATGGAGGAGGGATGGAATGAATGTGAATTTAGACCATGTAGTGAGGGAGACGTATAAGATATTGAATTTCTTTTTTTTGAGGTGGAATGAGTTGGAGAGGAAATTGAGAAAAGCCTTTTAAATAGGAAGAAAAACAGCGTGTTGTAAAATACCACTGAGTAAAACACTGAAGGGGAAAGGTTATACATATTTAAATAATATTTAAACAGAACCGTGAACAATCTTATGTGCACAAAAATACCAACGGGGGGAGAGCCGAGAGGGACCACCACGAGTCACGTGAAGGGCAAACGGTGGATGGCAAGGAGTTAATGGGGGCGGGGCGAACAGCACACCTGGACAGAAAATACAGGATGAGTCAACAGTACACGTGGAGAAAGGAAAATAAATGTTTTTGGTTTTTTTTTTGTTTGTTTGGTTTTTGGGGGTGGGGGGGGGGGGGGATTTAGAACGTTAGACAGAGTATTATGTTCGGGGTAGAAGGGAAAAAAACTAAGAGGCAAGCAAAACATGATTAAGATAACAAACACCGACGGGGGTACAACTACAAGGCCGCACACGAGGAGCAGAACACGATTAAATAATTACAAGTTACAGGAAATTCAAACCAAAAGTAACTATAATCAAAACAATAAAGCATGGACGATAAAATAACGAGTTGAAATTTGACAATCTATCTGGGGAAATGGGGGAGAAACACGTGGTCGAAGAACGAACGAACGAACGAAGAATGAATAAACGAATGAGAACAGAGAAGGAAATGTTTTTTTTTTGGGGATTTTTTTGAGTTGTGATTTACACAAGGAAGAGGGCTATGGGGTGAAAAGATTGGGAAAACAGAGAACGAAAGTTATTGGATCACAAAAACACGGACCGCTGAGAGAAAAACAAAGCCTCAAGGTTGTACAGTGTTCACTGTACAACTACAAGGCCTCAAAACACGACCCGAATTAACACGATTTTCAATACAGGTATGAAAGATTTGCACCGAAAATCTTCGTCGGGAGACAATATATACACCATAAAATAAATAGTTATAACGAAAATACAAATGGGAACAATTACTTAACTTCGATTTCGATGGATAGCATAAAGAGCTGAGAATAAACGAACCCTCGCCAGCAAGACCGGAAACGGAAGTCCAAATTGATATACAGACTTGGCATTTAAGATGGAATATATATTTTTTCTTGACTTGGGTTTACTTTCTGAACTCGGTATATCAATCTGGTGAGTCTCTTTTACGCTTCGGTGATTTCTTTGTTAAAAGAACCATGTCACTGATTGTCTTTCGCAGCAAGAAGTCAATAACAGGATTATATCACAGGTGGCGTGACAAAATATAAGGACAGGTACATTTGACGATTGGCTTCACAATCGGGTATATAAGGGTTGTTGCGTTCTGTATTCGTGGAATACAACTGCTGCATGTCTACAGAAGTTATTGCCGCTTCCTCTGGAGATGGTCCGTCAACTTGACAATGCTGTTTGTCATGGAGTGGTGGCTTTACGAAATTCCGCCATGAAACAGCGTGCTATTGCTCAGCAGTATGGCATCACTCAAGGTCAGGTGTCAAAGATCCTGAAACGAAATGCTCAGAGGGGTGTCCCTACTCCAATACCGAGGTCAGGACGTCCCCGCATAACCACAAGGAGAGATGATCGCCAGCTGGTCCGCAATGGCCGTACCAGGTCAGCTAATCGGCTTAGGGCTGAGTGGCAGCAACTGACAAATGTGCCTGTATCCAGAAGGCGAGTCAACCAACGACTGGTTCAAGCAGGCTATCATGCCAGGCGTCCCCTGAGAAAGCCACGTCTGACCAGACAACACCACCAGCGCCGATTGCAGTGGGCCAGAGAGCACCGTCAATGGAAGCCAGGACACTGGAATCAAGTGATCTTCAGTGACAAGTCTAGATTTCTGGTCTATCGTCAATATGACCGCATCCGAGTGCGCAGACAAGTGCATGAAGCCCACAACGAAGATTGTATAGTGCCAAGAGTCCAAGCTGGAGGTGGTGGGGTGACCGTTTGGGCTGCTTTTCATGCAGGGGGCAAAACTGACCTGGTTGTTCTGAATGGAAACCTGAACCAGTTCAAGCACAGGGTCATTCTGGAAGAAACATTGCTTCCATTTGCTCGTGAAGCCTTTCGAGGAAACTTTGTCTTCCAAGATGACAATGCACGGCCTCATCGTGCTCGCATGATCCAACACTCTCTTGCTGACCGTGGGGGAGAGCAAATGGAGTGGCCTGCCATGTCCCCGGATATGAATCCGATAGAGAACTTGTGGGCAGAATTAACGCGTCAAATCGACAACTTGGACCAGCAGCCAACCTCTGTGCGTGAATTGCAGCAGGCTATTGTCACTGCATCGCAAGCGATTCCTGTCCAAACCTTGGCAAATCTCGTGAACAGCATGCCTCAATGTGTACGTGCTCTCCTGAATGCTCGTGGGGTTACACGAAGTACTGAACTGTAATTTTACTGTCCGTAATCCCAGTCGTAATTTAACTTTTGTTTTTGTTAAAAACATTTTTTGGCTAATGTGCAAAATAAAGAGATACTTCTGGAAAACGCACAGAAGTTTAACACAGTACTGTCCATGAATTGAGTTCGATATCAGTTTACATCACTTTCAAGGATCAATTTATTTGCTTCGAAATGTCAAATGTGGTTTTTGTTTCTTTTAAAGGTCACATTAACAAAATCTAGAATAATTTCAACATAATTCCAATGAACTTTTGGTTCTAAGTCATCTTGAAAAGTAAGTTCACCCCCACAAAAAATATATTCCATATTAAATGCCAAGTCTGTACATATATACTAGCTTGGCATCGTTACTGAGGGACGGGCTTATTTTAGCCGAGGATAATGACTGTACCTGAGTGGGTACAGTACTACTGGCTGGGGGTGGGGGTATGTACGCATCCAGGTGTCGTTGCTGCATGTGGATGTGTATGTGCCCCTGCTGGCCCACCTTAGCTGACCGTATTGAGGTTGAAGGGCCGAAACGGGATGATGCTGAGGACCTCGACTGAGGACCCGGTCAGTGCGGCACACTTGTGACCAGGTGTTTTGAACTTATATATATATATATATATATATATATATATATATATATATATATATATATATATATATTGTTGCGGTTTTGAGAACCCTCCACTTTGTAAATATTTGTAATAATCCCTTATAAATAATCCCCTGTAAATATCCCCATTTTCTAATGTTAAACGAGGGCACCCTAGTTAGTCCACAGCAACACGTAGGACACCATAGGACCTTCTATAGTTATTTCCTTTGTCTATGTTTCAGGTAAGGCTGTGTTCCCAATAGTTTGACTCTGCGTTGCATTAAATAAATAAGAGTAGGTCCCGTTCCATTGTGCCTCCACCCTCCAAAATCCACCTCGTTGGGCAGAATCCATCCCGCGCCCCATTTGACAACTCGCAGTTTGTTACGCTTGGGATGCTCGCAGTTTGTTACGCTTTGGCTGCCAGCAGCGTTTGCTGTTCTTGGTTTGCTGGTTTGCTGGAACTAGCCCAGCCATGAGGTAAGGCCCAAGAAGAGGGTGGAGCGGCAGCGAGGCTGATATCGGATCGGCAGCAGGGGGGGCGGTAAGGGCCACCAGCCAATCAGGGCTGAGGCGACATCGCCTGACAGGGTGTGGCTAGGGGTTCCAGAGGGTTCGCCGGGCGTGGCAATAAAACCCTTTGCGTGAGGCGCCCACGAGGGAGAGGAGGGAGGACGCGCTGTGACAAGTGGAGAGAGGAGAGTGGGGGTGCTCGTATTGCTACAATAGGCTGAGGCCCTACAGACCGCTATTGAAGCCGAGGGTCGAGAGCAGAGAGAGAGAGATGGTGAGCAGGTCGGTCCGCCACCGCAACAATACTGACCGCACTGCCTGCCGGATTTCGCCGCGAACCAAAGCGTGGACCGGAGTAGAGCGTGAACCTGGGGCCGGACCTCGATGCCTACCATCTGCTTGGACCCTTCTCCTCCTTCCTTCCTACCATTACCAACTCCCGTGTAAGTCTGTCTGTATTGTCCTGGCCGTGATAATTAGGAGTGTAGAAGGATTGCCCTGTGTATCCGCTTCTTCTTCTTCACTGTACATTCCCTTTCGTTTCCTCTTTAGTATTGTACATAGTTAATAAACCTGTGTTCTTCCTTCTTATTCTTTGGGTTTCCTCTCATCCGGTCGTTTTAGTGATTTCTCCATTGAATACCTGTGGCACGATATAGGAACCGCTTAGAATCGGGATTAGGCTGCCGCTAACGGCTCGAGCTTCGGATTGCTAAAACCGCTCGGCAATATTCCATCTTGTCCGTGGCTCGGGCAGGAGTATCGCCCTGCTTCTGACCGGAAGGAGCGCGATATCTTCTAAAGGACTGGGGGGGACGGCCAGTTGAAAGGACAAGGGGATTAACCCCCCCCCCCTTTGATAAGGGGAGCGCCGACCCCCAGATCCGCAACAATATTGTTACAGACGCGGTTTTAGATGTTATTTTACCGAGCAGTTGGTATTACCGTGTCCGAACAGTTACTCCCCGATTAGCCCGATTCCACCCGACGTTGACCAGATCGCCCCACAGATATTCAATCGGGAAACCTCTAAAGCGACCGAAAGAGAAGGAAAAGAGAAGAAGAAGACAGAGTACGGAGGAAGAACAGATTTATTATACACACACAAGCAAAAAGTAGAGCGACCAAAATTATTTACAAGCAATGGATGGAAAAAGCAGTCACACAGTGCATCGTTAGCTTATTCTATTCAATTTACTTAATCCCAAGACAACGAGTAGGACAGACGACGTTCACACTTACACAGGGGATATTGCAGGCAGGTAGGGCTTGAGGTGGATTGCTGGAGAGGGAGGCAAGGTCGGAGGCAGCAGCTCTCAATTCCTCGTGGTTTTGGCGGGAAAACCCTCCGTCGCGTATCCGCTGCTGTAGACGTCACGCGCTGGCTCGGCACACCTGCTCCTCTTCTTCTGGTGGAGCCGTCTCCCTCCTTTCAGCGCGTCTCTCCAAAGCTGGTTTCCTTTCCGAGTACCTCTCCTCTTTGGCTTGGAGCGTTTCGCATCTCACCGCTCCTCCTGGTGTCACCTCTTCGCTCATCTCCCAGGTCATCTGGTAAAGCAGTCCCTTACAGTCGCTTTTATAACTCGGGGCGGAATCAAGCCGCCGGCTGCGAGGGCACGCCTACCGGGTCGCTCACCGCGGTGCTGATTGGCCATGCGACCCTCTGGCTCACTCCTCCCCTCTATGACGAGGTGGAGACACGCCTTTCTTCTCCGAGATTAGCACATGGGCAATGGCGGCTTGCGGGATTGAACACAACTCGCACCCTTTTGAAAGGAACTTTGGAGAGCGGAGATGTTTGGGGAAATTGCAAGGGCCTACTCTTATTTTGTTTGATACAATGCAAAGTCAATCTAGTGGGAAACACATATTTAGCCTACATGGAATAAGGAAATACACTATTTAAAAAGATATATCGTGACCTGCGTGTAAGTTTCATGGAATTAACTAGGACGGCTGCGACCATTATTTACATTAACAGGGTGTTACCATACTTTTGTAACGTTCACATTGTAACGTTTTCACATTCGTTACACTTCCTCCAAAATTGTTACACTTCTCAAAAAACCGTTACACTTCTCAAAACCGTTACAATATATATATATATATATATATATATATATATATATATATATATATATATATATATATCTATCTATCTATCTATATATATATATATATATATATATATATATATATATATATATATATATATAAATATAAATATATATATATTGTTACAGACGCGGTTTAGATGTTATGTTACCGAGCGGTTGGTATTACCGCGTCCGAACAGTTACTCCCCGATTAGAACCCGATTCCACCCGACGTTGACCAGATCGCACCGCAGATATTCAATCGGGAAACCTCTAAAGCGACCGAAAGAGAAGGAAAAGAGAAGAAGACAGAGTACGGAGGAAGAACAGATTTATTATACACACACAAGCAAAAAGGAAGAGCGACCAAAATTATTTACAAGCAATGGATGGAAAAAGCAGTCACACAGTGCATCGTTAGCTTATTCTATTCAATTTACTTAACCCCAAGACAACGAGTAGGACAGACGACGTTCACACTTACACGGGGGATATTGCAGGCAGGTAGGGCTTGAGGTGGATTGCTGGAGAGGGAGGCAGGGTCGGAGGCAGCAGCTCTCAATTCCTCGCGGTTTTTGGCGGGAAAACCCTTCGTCGCGTATCCGCTGCCGATGCTGTAGACGTCACGCGCTGGCTCGGGCACACCTGCTCCTCTCCTTCTGGTGGAGCCGTCTCCCTCCTTTCAGCGCGTCTCTCCAAAGCTGGTTTCCTTTCCGAGTACCTCTCCTCTTTGGCTTGGAGCGTTTCGCATCTCACCGCTCCTCTTGGTGTCGCCTCTTCGCTCATCTCCCAGGTCATCTGTTGAAGCAGTCCCTTACAGTCGCTTTTATTACTCGCAGCGGAATCAAGCCGCCGGCTGCGAGGGCACGCCTACCGGGTCGCTAACCGCGGTGCTGGTTGGCCAATTGGGGTTGGCTCACTCCTCCCCTCTATGACGAGGTGGAGACACGCCTTTCTTCTCCGAGATTAGCACATGGGCAATGGCGGCTTGCGGGATTGAACACCACTCGCACCCCTTTTGAAAGGAACTTTGGAGAGCGGAGATGTTTGGGGAAATTGCAAGGGCCTACGCTTATTTTGTTTGATACAATGCAAAGTCAATCTAGTGGGAAACACATATTTAGCCTACATAGAATAAGGAAATACACTATTTAAAAAGATATATCGTGGCCTGCGTGTAAGTTTCATGGAATTAACTAGGAGGACGGCTGCGACCATTATTTACATTACGAGGATGTTACACATAACAAAACCATACTTTTTACATTCGTTACACTTCCTCCAAAATTGTTACACTTCTCAAAAACCGTTACCTTCTCAAAAAAACCGTTACACTTCTCAAAACCGTTACACTGCACCCTCCTTTCTTCAGGCCCGTACTCGGGCCTACAAAACTTTAACTTCGTGTGACACGTCGGTGTAATTCCCTCTACAATTAACCTGACCCTGAGTGTGACAATTTTAAAACACAAATAAGTATGTCCCCCTATTGCATTGCACCCTGTCTAACAGACTCAAGCCCACAGCTAACCGAATTACGGAATTATTCTCAAACTATACATTTACGGTGGGGAGCATTATTTACAATGACGTGATTTCTTATTTACAACGCAACCCAGGACCTGTGTTTTTTTTTTCTTTTTAGGGAACAAGAAAAAGAAATTCCTGTTGGGAGGGAGGAGACAGCACGCATTGCATCGATGCACCAGTACCAATACCACCAAAGCACCCAAAAGCACCACAAAGCACCACAAAGCACCACTCGGTGCACAGTCACCATGGTTCATAATAAACACAACAAAACAACTGGTGGTGGTCTTCTCTTTCTCTGCTGGGCCGATGTTCTTCCCGACGTCTTCTGGCTTCATGCGGCCTACTTGGAAATAATGAAAAAAGCACAACTAGTGTTCATTTTTTATTTAGGGCCTCAGGGGCCAACTAAGGGTGGTCCACCTGTTTGGCATAGGTGCCACCTTACCGAGGTCCGCAAGCAAGATTCCCTGGCCACTATGGCCGGTCTCCAACAGAGGTGCCCTGCCCCAGAACCTGGGGTCCATCAAGTGGTACTTGGCCGCAGAACAGCGGTCCATAAAGTGGTACATCAACGCAATGCATGCTGGTTCTGGGAATCTCGTGCGCACAATGGCCACCTCACGCACGCTCCCCTCGGCACCCAATGGCGCACAGGTCCGCAAGTGGGAGACAAAAGGGGGGAAGACAATTGAGCGAGGGGTAAGGTCACAAGGGTACACATCAATAAGGTAATGCAAGGCGAAATGCGTACGGAGGGCGAAGTGAGAAAGCTCGTCCCTACCGTACGTCACCCCCCTGTCACCTACACTACCCTTGCCCTTACCCCATATTTACAAAATCTACACATTACAAATTCGTCACTACTGTCACGTCTTCCCCATATTTCCTCTATACCAAATTCGTCACCACAATCCCTCTACTTCAAAATTTGCCATCACCAAATTCATCATCAATCCTCATAAGGAGGTAGAGATGGAACATCAAAGCACAATGTCACACCCACGTCATGATGCGTCTCACAATCCAAAACATTTGCATCAAAAATAATTAAACATGGCATGGTGCGGAGTACCTGTCACCTCAAGTGAGTGGATGCAGATGGTTCGAGGAGATCCTTCTTCCTAACTATCCTCTAAATGACTTTAACACACTTTACACTACCCGGGGTCTCTCCCTGCCAATCCATTGGCCAACTTACACTATGGGTTCTAAAAACCAATTCCCATTGACCAAACTGTGGTGCTTCTCAATTTGGGGTCTCACTCCCCCGATTCATCTCCCGGTGCCCTCGCACAATTTCTGGGCTGCGACGTGTAGCTCTCCCAGCAGGTCTACCCACCTGCACACCTCCACGACTGCAGTTGCCACCCGAGCTTACCTAGCTCCTCACCCTAACCTAACTAACTGGGGACAGCCCCTCCCGGCTCTGTCACCCCACTCGGTGCCCTCTGGCACTGGGCTACCCGGGTCCGTCCTCCGGATCCTCGGGCCCCATCCACAACAACTACTACCGGCTCCCAGAGCCCACCTGCGGCCTCACCTGGCCGACATCCTCACAGTGGTGGAGCGCCCAACCCACTACTCACACTAACAGGCTACACGCCCAGCCATTTCCACAACACTAATGCACCCATCCAAAGACCATTCTTTCACCCGCACCACAGATGCCAATATCCAACCACAATTTACCTGTACCCTCTACCTAACACTTACACTACCCGCCCCGGGTATCCGTGATGGGGGTACACTCTTCCCCCATTCACACCTTCGCACCATCCACTCCACTCCACAATTTCCACCATACTCACTCCACGACCATCCATTCCAATACTCCATTTATTCCACACTACCATTCTCCATACCTGCTGTTGCACACCTGTGCCCTCACACCTGGTGCCACCTGCACCCTCCTTTCTTCCTGGACCATTTGGTCAACACAACACGCAATCACCACTACTCCCTCATACACTGCTCCACACACCTGTTCAGTTGCACACCTGTGCAATCACACCTGTTCCATCCTCAAACACACGGCATCATCTCAGCTAACTACTCCCCTCTGAACTTGCGCTTCCCAGTCGTCCCTTTAAACTATTGCGCTCCCACGTCATTATCATCCACACTAAACTACCTGCGTCCCCACTACAGGTATCAGTCACTAACTAAACTTAACGTTACCTAATGTCATCTTCGCTAGATCCCTACACACGATATATCCTAACCCACCCGGGCTAGTTTTCACTGCCATACACCCCATAAGCTATAGCGCATTTGCCCCACCTGTGAGGGATGGTGGATTTGCCATCCCACCACATCGGGGGTCTCTCACTATAAATTTTGTTCGTCCAAATTCCAACCAATTCAAAAATTTTCCATTTACTGCCAATTCTACCCACTATTATAAATTTCGTATCAAATCACTACCATCATCATCACAGTCCGCTATATCCTAGCCTCGGTGCGTCATGACATCATTAAACTCGGTTCGTAAAGCCGAGCAATGAATTCGGGTGGTTTGGTCGCCTGCAGGTTGATTCCGTCCGGCTTTCGGTTCAAGGGAGGTGGTTTGGTTGGGCCGAGATTCCACGCACCATCTCGGCGCGGCACCTTGCGGTCCCGGGCCCGATGGCTCAATCTCCCCCGGTCGGAACCCCGTCCCCACGAGGGGGCACCGTTCCGCTTCCTCCCACTCGCCCTTGAACCGGACCGGTCGCCTCGCCCGACAAAGCCCGGACTCGACCGTGCGGGGCGGGGCCAAGCCCGAATCGGCAACGACGCTTCGAAGAGAAGCGACGCAGCATCGACCCGCGCCGGGCCTCGCACCCAACAAAGCACCCCTCGCACCGAGTGCTCGCATCGGCTATCCGTCGCCCTAACCGCTAACCCGGTTACCGTCGATGCTTCACTTGCATGCTTACAAGCATACGCTACCCCTTTCACCCTCACAAAACCCGGCGTTCCAACGCCGTCCGTACATTCCACCAACGCTCTCCCTGTTACACACCACACCTCTCGCGCACACTCTTGCGCACACTTTGGTCCACACCTCTCCTCCGTTACGTCCTCCGTAACACTCACCATGGGCGTGCACTCTTGCATCCACCCACTAACGCGCTCACATGGGCTCTCCCACACCCGCGCTACCACCAACTCAGGTGTGCTTCCTCGCACACGTTCCACCACCACCTTACTCTCCGTGTCACACTCCGTACACCCCGACGTGCATTCTCGCTCGCACTCGGTTTCACACTCGCGCTCTGATGTGCCCTCTCGCACCTGCGCCATCACCAACTCACTATTCGTGTCACACTCCGTACACCCCGACGTGCATTCTCGCTCGCACTCGGTTTCACACTCGTGCTCCGATGTGCCCTCTCGCACCAGCGCCATCACCAACTCACTATTCATGTCACACTCCGTATACCCCGACGTGCATTCTCGCTCGCACTCGGTATCACTCCCACACTTTATAACACACCCACTCGCCGACGCACACTTTTTTTCCACACGCGTGCCATTTCCACTCACACGGGACCCTTCACCAACGCCCGGATGCCTCCTCGATCCCAAGCGCGTGAAAATTCTTTTGTCGCCAAACATCCTCTTACAAAATCTCCCCGCACAATACACAGCACGTCTCACCTTCGGGGTTCTTCTTCCTCCCTGCACCAAAACCTGCAAATCTTTATATGGATTAGCAAGTACGGCATCAGGATGTGCATTTAGACTTTGAGCAATTTCCATTCCTTCCTCCGATTGTTGCTCTTTTAACTTTAAGTCCCCGGTCTCTCCAATTTCAACTATACCCATAATTTCTTTGTTCACCTCGACGACCGTTGGCTTTAATAAAATTCCCTCTACCTCATCGGTCGCCGGCTTTTCCAAACCCCGGGTCGCGATTTCTACCCCGGTCATTGTACCCGTGCTTTCCTCCGCTTCGCTCAACCAGCGCTTTTCGACCCGCGTTACCTCGTCGTGCACCCCTGGGACCCTTTCGCCCAACTTGCGGTCTCTGTCCCTCTGCTCCCTTTCCTCCCTATCGGCCCTCATTCCGTTCGTTATTTCTTCAGTTCTTTCTTTTAGTTCCTTAGTCATTTGAACACCCATGTTGTTAATTTCCCTGTTGGATATGAGCCCCTGGGCATACATTTTGTTTTCTTCATCCCACTGGGTCAAAAATTTCAACAAATTTGCAAGAAATGGATCCCAGGCCGTTGGCACCGCGGGCTCGGCTGCCGCGCGCTCGTACGAGGCGCCTTTTTGCGCGCCTGATACCTCGTGCGCGAGAGCGCCATTTTGTGCACCTGATACCCCCTCAACCACACCTTCTTTACTCTCCTCCACCATTTTCCCCACTTCTTCCCTGGGGTCCTGGGTCGATTCTACCCCGTCTATCTCTCCCACCGACATCCGATCGCCTTGATTGTCCATGGCGCGATCTCAAAATTCGGGTTTTATAAAACAAAATAAATTTCGGCAGCTTGTAATTTTGAGCGCGTTAAGCGCGCTTCGGGTCCGATCTCACTCCTCGACACCAATTGTTACTCTAATAGTACAATTGTTGTTCCAAAATTTGGGCCTAACAAATTTAGTCCCAGGTCCGAATCCAACTCCTGACAACCAATTGTTACTGATGGCGGTTTTAGATGTTATGATGGGCCGAGCGGATGGTCCAACCGCGACCGAACAGTTACTCCCCGATTAGAACCCGATTCCACCCGACGTTGACCAGATCGCACCACAGATATTCAATCGGGAAACCTCTAAAGCGACCGAAAGAGAAGGAAAAGAGAAGAAGACAGAGTATGGAGGAAGAACAGATTTATTATACACACACAAGCAAAAAGGAAGAGCGACCAAAATTATTTACAAGCAATGGATGGAAAAAGCAGTCACACAGTGCATCGTTAGCTTATTCTATTCAATTTACTTAACCCCAAGACAACGAGTAGGACAGACGACGTTCACACTTACACGGGGGATATTGCAGGCAGGTAGGGCTTGAGGTGGATTGCTGGAGAGGGAGGCAGGGTCGGAGGCAGCAGCTCTCAATTCCTCACGGTTTTTGGCGGGAAAACCCTTCGTCGCGTATCCGCTGCCGATGCTGTAGACGTCACGCGCTGGCTCGGGCACACCTGCTCCTCTCCTTCTGGTGGAGCCGTCTCCCTCCTTTCAGCGCGTCTCTCCAAAGCTGGTTTCCTTTCCGAGTACCTCTCCTCTTTGGCTTGGAGCGTTTCGCATCTCACCGCTCCTCTTGGTGTCGCCTCTTCGCTCATCTCCCAGGTCATCTGTTGAAGCAGTCCCTTACAGTCGCTTTTATTACTCGCAGCGGAATCAAGCCGCCGGCTGCGAGGGCACGCCTACCGGGTCGCTAACCGCGGTGCTGGTTGGCCAAGTGGGGTTGGCTCACTCCTCCCCTCTATGACGAGGTGGAGACACGCCTTTCTTCTCCGAGATTAGCACATGGGCAATGGCGGCTTGCGGGATTGAACACCACTCGCACCCCTTTTGAAAGGAACTTTGGAGAGCGGAGATGTTTGGGGAAATTGCAAGGGCCTACGCTTATTTTGTTTGATACAATGCAAAGTCAATCTAGTGGGAAACACATATTTAGCCTACATAGAATAAGGAAATACACTATTTAAAAAGATATATCGTGGCCTGCGTGTAAGTTTCATGGAATTAACTAGGAGGACGGCTGCGACCATTATTTACATTACGAGGATGTTACACATAACAAAACCATACTTTTTACATTCGTTACACTTCCTCCAAAATTGTTACACTTCTCAAAAACCGTTACCTTCTCAAAAAAACCGTTACACTTCTCAAAACCGTTACAATATATATATATATATATCTATATATATATATATATATATATATATATATATATATATATATATATATATATATATATATATATATATATCTATATATATATATATATATATGTATACATACATACATACATACATACATATATATATATATATATATATATATATATATATATATATATATATATATATATATATATATATATGTATATATATCCAAATATATGTGCAGTTCTCCAGCTTTCAATGAGCGCAAGTAATGACGTCACTGCCATGTACATACGCTCTGCCTGTCAAGCTCTCAAGAGAGCGTATGTTGGCAGAGCGTATGTACATGGCAGTGACGTCATTACTTGCGCTCATTGAAAGCTGGAGACAGGCAGAGCGTATGTACATGGCAGTGACGTCATTACTTGCGCTCATTGAAAGATGGAGAACTGCACATATATTTGGATTGGTTTGCTCCCGTCTGCATCCAGGGGATTCCATATAATGAGTGGATACCAGAGGTAATGTGCCATGTGGCAGATGGCACTTATCGCTCCCATGAAGGTACAGCATAGCTGGATGGGATACCTTAATGGCGGTTCACCACTGATGGTATGAAATCGCATAGTGACTGATATATATATATATATGTTGGAACCCATCTGTGGATCGGTCCCATCGGCCGATGGGTCTGACCCATCTGTGGATGCACGAGAAATGACAATGCAGACCCATCGGCCGATGGGTCTGCGCCATCTGCGGATGTGTTGTTCACCTTGAAGGAATGTGTATGCATCATAATTCATCTCTGTTAAATTCTGTTTAACGTATTGTATCCGTATTCCGTAAATTGTATCCGTAATTGTATCCGTAAATTCTGTTTAACGTATTGTATTGTTTGTGTTAAAAATCATCTCTGTTAAATTCCTACCACATGTAATTCCAATGACTGTGTACCTGATTGAAGAGCACCATTCTGTCAACACATTCCTTCAAGGTGAACAACACATCCGCAGATGGCGCAGACCCATCGGCCGATGGGTCTGCATTGTCATTTCTCGTGCATCCACAGATGGGTCAGACCCATCGGCCGATGGGACCGATCCACAGATGGGTTCCAACATATATATATATACTAGCTTGGCGTCCTTACTGAGGAACGGACTTATTTTAGCTGCGGATAATGACTGTACCTGAGTTGCTGTGTTGTCATGATTTACACCAATCATAATACAAACAATTATTTTGCACAATTGTATTTGTTGTGTTTGTGATATTACATTTTTATGGGCAATTTAGGTTGAATGTTTTTTTTTCAAGAAAGAACCCCTCAGCACATACATTCGGGAGGGGTAGGTGCACACTGGAAGATTGGGACGATTACACCTCACCACCAAGTAATTCAAAACACGTCACAGCCATAAAACACATACTAAAAACACCTCACCACCATGAAATTGAAAACACCTCACAGCCATAAAACACATAATAAAAACACCTCACCACCATGAAATTGAAAACACCTCACAGCCATAAAACACATAATAAAAACACCTCACCACCATGAAATTGAAAACACCTCACAGCCATAAAACACATAATAAAAACACCTCACCACCACGAAATTAAAAACACCTCACAGCCATAAAACACATAATAAAAACACCTCACCACCATGAAATTGAAAACACCTCACAGCCATAAAACACGTAATAAAAACACCTCAAAGCCACGAAATTAAAAACAGCTCACCACCACGAAATTAAAAACACCTCACAGCCATAAAACACGTAATAAAAACACCTCACCACCATGAAATTGAAAACACCTCACAGCCATAAAACACGTAATAAAAACACCTCAAAGCCACGAAATTAAAAACACCTCACCACCAAGAAATTAAAAACACCTCACAGCCATAAAACACGTAATAAAAACACCTCACCACCATGAAATTGAAAACACCTCACAGCCATAAAACACGTAATAAAAACACCTCAAAGCCACGAAATTAAAAACACCTCACCACCAAGAAATTAAAAACACCTCACAGCCATAAAACACGTAATAAAAACACCTCACCACCATGAAATTGAAAACACCTCACAGCCATAAAACACGTAATAAAAACACCTCAAAGCCACGAAATTAAAAACACCTCACCACCAAGAAATTAAAAACACCTCACAGCCATAAAACACGTAATAAAAACACCTCACCACCACGAAATTAAAAACACCTCACCACCACGAAATTAAAAACACCTCACCACCAAGAAATTAAAAACACCTCACAGCCATAAAACACGTAATAAAAACACCTCACCACCACGAAATTAAAAACACCTCACCACCACGAAATTAAAAACACCTCACCACCAAGAAATTAAAAACACCTCACAGCCATAAAACACGTAATTAAAACACCTCACCACCACGAAATTAAAAACACCTCACCACCACGAAATTAAAAACACCTCACACCCATAAAACACGTAATAAAAACACCTCACCACCACGAAATTAAAAACACCTCACAGCCATAAAACACGTAATAAAAACACCTCACCACCACGAAATTAAAAACACCTCACCACCACGAAATTAAAAACACCTCACAGCCATAAAACACGTAATAAAAACACTTCACCACCACGAAATTAAAAACACCTCACCACCACGAAATTAAAAACACCTCACAGCCATAAAACACGTAATAAAAACACCTCAACACCACAAAATTAAAAACACCTCACCACCACGTCATTTAAAAACACCTCACCACCAAATAATTCAAAACTTCTCCACCACATAATTCAAAACACCTCACCACCATGTGATTTAAAAACACCTCACCACCACATCATTTCAAAACACCTCACCACCACATAATTCAAAATACCTCACCACCACGTGATTCAAAACCACCACAACGTTATTAAAAACACTTCACAACCACGGAAACAAAATTTGAGGGAGTCGTTAAGTGACAACACAGACACTGCCCAGATGTGTAGATATATCGATAAATGACTGCACCTGAGTTGCCATTTTGTCATGGTTTAAACCAATCATAATTCAAACAATTATTTTGCACAAATGTATTTGTAAGATACGTGATATCACATTTTATAAACAATTGAAGTTGAAAAAAAAGATTTTTCCCGAAAAAATCCCCCCCCCCCCCAAAAAAAAAATAATTGGAATTTTTTTCATGAAAATACCCTTAGGACATACCGACGGGAGAGATATGTGCATACCAGAAGTTTGGTACGATTTCACAAAAGTTTGAGAGAGTAGTTCAGTGACAAGACAACACAACACAACACAACACAACACAAGACAGACACTGCACAGATACAGTCATGTGAAAAAGTAAGTACACCCCATGTAAAGTTTTGACTTTTTCAACATATTTCAACACACAGCTATTTGATCTTCATTTCAACAATATTGATAGATAAAGGTGATATAATATAACAAATATCATGAAACATTTACATTTTGTAATCCATTGTATAATTTAAATAAACATAAATGCAAATTTCGCATGTGGAAAAAGTAAGTACACCCTTGGCTCTAATAGGTGGTATTGCCCCCTTTGGCAGAAACAACCTCAAGTAGGCGTTTCTTATAACTGTCTACCAGTCTCTGACATCGACTGGGAGAAATTTTTGCCCACTCCTCCATGCAGGATTCTTTCAGCTGTGCGATGTTTGAGGGGTTTCTTGCATGCACAGCTCGTTTCAAATCCCCCCACAACATCACGATGGGATTCAGATCCGGGCTTTGACTTGGCCATTCCAGAACCCTCCATTTCTTTCTTTTCAGCCATTCCTTGGTGGATTTACTGGTATGTTTAGGGTCATTGTCATGTTGCAAGGTCCACCTTCGGTTTAGCTTCAACTTTCCGACAGATGGCCTCACATTATCCTCAAGCACCCTCTGGTACAATGACGAATTCATAGTGGATTCTATGATGGTGAGCTGCCCAGGCCCTGATGCAGCAAAGCTGGCCCAAACCATAATATTTCCACCACCATGCTTTACAGTTGGTATCAGGTTCTTGTGGTCAAATGCTGTCTTTGGTTTTCGCCAAAAATGTCTTCTGGTACTGTGGCCAAATAGCTCTACCTTTAACTCATCTGTCCAGAGCACATTGTTCCAGAAGTGCTGGTCTTTGCCTTGGTGTTCATTGGCAAACTTTAGTCTTGCCCTGATGTTCTTTCTGGACAGCAAAGGTTTCCTCCTGGCACACCTCCCATGTAGATCAAATTTGTGCAGCCTCTTTCTCATGGTAGACTCATGCACTTTGACATCAACAGTGGCAAGAGCTACCTGTCGGTCCCGTGATGACATTCTGGCGTTCTTAGAGACTTCTTTCAGCATCTTGCGGTCTGCTCTCGGGCTAAACTTGCTGTGGCGGCCTGGCCTGAACAAGTTGGCAGTTGTTTGGAATCTTCTCCACTTGTAGATGATCTTCCGGACAGTCGAATGATTGATTTCAGATTGTTTGGAGATCTTTTTAAATCCCTTCCCAGACTCGTAGGCATCTATAACCTTCTTTCTGAAGGCCTCAGAGAGGTCTTTTGTTCTAGGCATGGTGATGCCGCACACTTCAACAACAAAGAGCAAACCAAACTAAATGTTTGAGGTTTAAATAAGACAGGTTCCTCCAAGATCCTCTCTAACAATGTTCTAATCATTTGCACCTGAGCTGGTGCACGTGATTCTAATTTTAGGTATTTGAAGTAGTGATAAATGTAGGGGTGTACTTACTTTTTCCACATGCGAAATTTGCATTTATGTTTATTTAAATTATACAATGGACTACAAAATGTAATTGTTTCATGATATTTGTTATGTTATATCACCTTTATCTATCAATATTGTTGAAATGAAGATCAAATAGCTGTATGTTGAAATATGTTGAAACAGTCAAAACTTTACATGGGGTGTACTTACTTTTTCACATGACTGTATATAATACGAGCTTGGCTCGGCTTGCTGCGCTCTCCTCACCAAGTGTCGTTACTGAGGAACGGGCTTATTAGTCCCCTACCGGTGTACACCGGAGGGGACTATAGGTTTGCACGCCGTCCCTCCGTCTGTCCGTCTGTCAGTTCGTCAGTCCCTCCGTCTGTCCGTCTGTCTGTCAGTCCGTCACGCAAGGAACAGTCTTCCGGACTTTTTTTCTAAACTCTTAATGCTAATTATTTCAAACTTGGCACATGGTTTCCTCATGATAAGTTACAGATCATGTTCGAACTTCACGACGTTTTGATCATTTTTGACAAAGTTATGGCACTTTGAAATTTGGGAATTCTGATAATTCTGATGATCCTTAACTCAGTGCCATTTTAAGTTTTAATTTCCTTTAAAAAAGATTTTCTCTGCAATAATAGGACCGATTGAGATCAAATATTCACCATAGGAGGGACTCGGTCTGTAGAATATTTTAATGGTAATTATGACGTCACAGGTCACGTGGTTCGGCCGCCATATTGTTTTTCGTGAAAACACGGAAACCCCTTTTTCTCTGCAACGGCTGAACAGATCGAGGCCAAACTTTGCAGACAGAATCGCATACCCATGACGAACAAAACAGTCAGCGTGCATGACGTCATGCATCACATGGTTTCAGAGTTATGACGTTTTTAAACATGAACCTTCAAAACCGAGCCCCTCCCTCATTTTTGATCCAATCGAGGGGAAACTTCACAGATCTGTTCAGCATGTCAATCTACTAAAATGTCCTTTTGGAATTTGCGATAGGGCACGTGGTTTGGCAGATATCGTTAATTAAACGAAAATATTAAATTTTAAAAAAGGATATCTCGTGTTTATTCTAGAGTTCTCCTCAAGCTGCACCGCGCGCCCTCAGCCTAGTCTGCGAACGTCAACAGCGCAACACAGCGCGCGCTTTCCTGAGGGGCGGAGCCAAGCCGAGCAACATATATATACACATCGATCATTGATCGTGAACCGCAAAATATAACAAGTGAATCCTCTTGGATTGCGCTGAGGTTCGGGCTTGGAATTTCTAGGAGGAAGTATAATTTGTATGCAATGAAAGTACATGTAATATGGGATCGAGTAAGATCGAGTAAGCTTCACCAGTGCGCGTGCGCGAATTTACGTCACGTCGGCAGCGAGAAGGCGTTCCCCAACACGAACCAATCAGGAACTGCCACGCCCACTTATATGATCTCCGAATTCCTGTGACAGGAATTAGCGTTACACTGGCTGGAAGTCAATCGCTAAAGGCGCTTCCTCAGCGCCAATAAATTACTGATATTTAGCGAATCGAAAGGTTCTTTATCAACAACTTATTTTCTCGTGCTTATGGTGACCTGTCTGCAAGGTGGATAAATCGAAGTCCCGAGTGCGAATTACAGATTACACCTCACCACCACGTAATTCAAAACACCTCACCACCAAGTAATTTAAAACACCTCACCACCACGAAATTAAAAACACCTCACCACCACGAAATTGAAAACACCTCACAGCCATCAAACACGTAATAAAAACACCTCACCACCACGAAATTAAAAACACCTCACAGCCATTAAACACGTTATAAAAACACCTCACCACCAAGTAATTCAAAACACCTCACCACCATGTAATTCCAAACACCTCATCACCAACTAATTCAAAGCACCTCACCACCACATAATTATAAATACCTCACCATCACGTAATTATAAATACCTCACCACCACGTAATTCAAAACACCTCACCACCATGTATTTCAAAACACCTCACCACCATGTGATTTAAAAACACCTCACCACCACATAATTCAAAATACCTCACCACCACGTGATTCAAAACCACCACAACGTTATTAAAAACACTTCACAACCACGGAAACAAAATTTGAGGGAGTCGTTAAGTGACAACACAGACACTGCCCAGATGTGTAGATATATCGATAAATGACTGTACCTGAGTTGCCGTTTTGTCATGGTTTAAACCAATCATAATTCAAACAATTATTTTGCACAAATGTATTTGTAATATACCTGATATCACATTTTATAAACAATTGAAGTTGAAAAAAAATTTTTTTCTGAAAAAATTCCCCCCAAAAAATAAATAATAATTTGAAAATATTTCAAAGAAAAATTCCTTGAGGACATACCGACGGGAGAGATATGTGCATACCAGAAGTTTGGTACGATTTCACAAAAGTTTAAGAAAGTAGTTCAGTGACAAGACAAGACAAGACAACACAGACACTGCACAGATATATATATATATATATATATATATATATATATATATATATATATATATATATATATTATATATATTATATATATACATTTATTTTTTGTTACTTTTTTTGTAAACTGTAGTATCACTCCATAATATAATTCACTTATAATAGGCTATAATCAAAATTCAGCAAGAAATCAATAAAGGAAGGTGGTTTGAAATGATTAACCCACAAAATGTGAGAAATTACGAGTACAATGTCAGACACCTCCTCCAAAGACATTTTCTCCACCTAAACTCAATCGCATTCTTCACCTTCTTCTGAAACTGCACCACCTTTTGGTTTATGTTGTCACAATCACTTCTGTCCCTCAGACTAAGTGTTTCACTCACCAGCATTAGTGTTAACTCTGTTCTGCCCCTTAGTCCATGCTTTACGGCATTACTGGAAACGCTCGAAAGGAAGGGCTGGGGAAGACTGTATGGCGGGCTAGCCATGATTGATTGCTACCAGTTTGCTTTCCGTTCAGCATGACAATTCTCCCTCACAATCCATTAACAAATCAATTAGGCACATCTGCCCAGCTTGCCATATTGAAAAGAGAAAGCAGCACCTCAGGCTTTCGAAAGCCAAATTCACTCAATGCTGGCCAGATCTTGTCTCTCGTGCTGTTTCGCCTCTATGGCAGTGATCAACTGCTGGTTCAGTTCAGTTCAGTTTTTTATTTCCACTCTTCTCTAACAATAATAAAAGGCAGTGCGTCAGTGTGTGTGCGTCTTCTCAATAACTCCAAAATCATTAAACTTAGCGATCCCAAAATTTGCATGGATACCTCTCGAAATCAAAGGGAGTGCATGAATGAAAAGTGAGTGTTTGGGTGTGTTAAAACAACATTTATGAAGAAGATTAATGGACTTATTTAATTAAAACGAAAACTGGCTTTATCCAGCGTCAGTCAGCTCTCCCACGCAGGGGTCTTATGCTTTTTCGGCCTGCTAAAAAAGGCCTTTCCTTGGAACAGTCTGCAATTGTTTCTGCACGATTAAGCACTCAAAATGTACTTTTTTCACTTTCCTCACTCACATAATCGAATATCTGATCTTCATACCTACAAATCGCTGCACACATCACTATTGTAGGTGCTAGGGTTTTCCAATTGAAAGCTTCAAATTGTATGCATTATATGATGTGATTTTCCACAATGGTCTCTCAGACAAATCAAAAGTATATAATCAAAGTTGTGATATTTTTAAAAGAGAGCGGGGAATCTATATAGTATTACGGATTACATAATATAAAGGCTCCATCATTCACCACTTTTATGTCTGGCGGCATGGTGTAGATAGAGCATAAAAGCAAGCGTTCAAATTATCAACCGATGTTTGTAAGCCATGGCGATAGTCGCAAAAAGCGGTGCAATTTACTTTTTACCGGACAATCTCTTATTTCATATCTCACAGATGGAATCTCGTAGAGGGAAGACCCCACTCCCTCCTCTTCAGTACATTTTATTGATTTCCTTCCTGTAAAAAGTAAAAAGTACATTGATCCACAAATAAAGTGAGCCCATGCCCTCCCACGTGCTTGCGTTAGGGCCAGAGGTGTCAGGCAGTGCCTTGCCTGCTAAATGTTTTATTTTTAACATTTTAAACAAAAAACATTTAAAACCAAATGTTTTATTTCCTCCCTTTTTGTGTGATCTGCTTTCATTATATTAATATACCTATAAAAAAATACATAAACCAACGTTGAGTGCTTAATAATCCACTTGACTTCTATGGCGATACGGAGGCTCACAACTCTGGGGCCAGCCAGGGAGTTAGAAATAGAAGGCATAATAAATTAAAGAATTAAAGCAGGACAAGCACAATGGCCGAGAGGTATGCACACTCGCGAGAGGTATGCACTCAAAAGCGCGACACAGCACGCACTTTCAGGAGGGGTGGAGCCAAGCCTATTTCCCTCAAACGACAACAATAATAGTACATGGAATCAAAAATATTTACAGTGGATGAAAACCACAACAATGGAAGTGACGAATCCATAACTCTTCCCCCCCTCAAGAAAGAAAGTTTGAACATAGTGAAAAGTTTCTTTGCAGGCAAAAACTCTTTTAACAAACAAAGGTAAAACTCACACCCAAATCACCAATTCCCGTGAGCAAGGATAATTAATATTTCCCAAAATAAAGCAACAAAACTTCCAAACAACTTACAGAAATTTCCAAAGTTAGTTCCCTCTGGACAAAGCATCAGCAACGACATTGTCCCTGCCCTTTACATGCTCAATTTCCAAGTTGAACTCCTACAAAGCCAAACTCCATCTCATCAACCTCTGGTTTTTATTTTTCATTTTTTGAATGAAGGTTAAGGAGTTGTGATCAAAAATCCAAAGCAAAGCAAATCTATAGCACTTTTTGAAGGAGGCCGAGCTGAGAGCCAGGTGTCATGGTGGTTGGGTAGTGAGGCCTGGAAGTATTCACTGCATGGACGCATTTAGGAACGTGGAGTTCACGGGTTAATCCATGTAGGAATCTTGGCTCGGCTGCTCCTGAGCACTCAGTGCTTCCAACTCTTCTCTTGATCATAAAAATCATAATCACGGTTGTAGAGTCGGGTGCTGTAGTCACGTGAGTAGCGGTCCCCATCTCGGCTACCATCGTAATAGTCATCCCGTCGAGAGTTGCCAAAACTGCGCTGCTGCTGCTGGGAGCCTCCGTAGTAATCACGTCTGCGGCCGCCACCAAAACTACTACTCCCACCCCAGGAGCCATAGCCACCCCTGAAACTACCTCCACGTTTTCATCCTCTGTAGCCGTCTCGATGCCCATGGCCTGCCTTCTCTACTGTTATGGTCCGACCATCCAAATCCTTGCCATTCAAATCATTTTCTGCATCTTTGGCGTCCTTTGTGTTTTCAAACGTGAGAAAGCCAAACCCTCTCGACTTTTGCGTCTCCCTGTCTTTTATCTGCAGCACTTCCAAGAGTGGTCCATATTTGCCAAAGATAGAGTCCAGAACATCTTCACTTGTGTCAAAGTTCAGTCCACCTACAAAGAGCTTGTCAACATTGCCTCCATCCATGACTTGTGTGTGCTGACACTTAGTTTCAGGGTACTCGACAAGATGTGCCTGTGCAAAGCGTGACGTCAGTACCTTCTCCTTCTCTTCAGAGCACTTCCTACCCATAGCACGAGTCGCGGCACAGGATAGAAAGATACCCGGAATCTCCTGTTCTAACTGTGCGGTGTTATTTTCCATACTAGGCTGTTCAACAAACATCGGATTACCAGAAACTCAACCACCGGCCAAATCATTCCCGATAACAAAAGAGATTCCCTCTACAGGAAGAGTGGCTTGTAAACCTACGGTGACCGGTCCTGACACCAAATCAGACTTCAAATGGATGACATGAAGTGGAGATTTAACATAGCCACCAACCCCCTGTAAAAGAACACTAACACCAGTTGCCCTCTTCTCTGACAATGGAAAAATGCCTTCAAGCATCAAAGATTGATGTGCTCCTGTGTCCCTCAATACCCTAACAGGTCTCTGGTTAGTCAAGTCTCCATCCAGTGACACAAACCCCTCTGAAATAAAAGGTTTGTAACCCTCTTGAACAAGGTCGTTTTGTGATGCCGTAACTTTGGCATGGGAACCTTCACAAGGCACTGTCCTCCAAGGACGATTTCTCGCATTGGCCAATGCATTCAGAGTTGTACTAGTCTGACTCCGCTCCTGATTTTTCCTTTTCAGGGCATAACATTGGGACATCAAATGCCCAGGTTTCTTGCAAAAAGCGCAAGTAGGCCCGGAGGAACAACTCGTGGTCTGCCTCGGGCACCCCGGAAGATAAGTCTGTCTTGGAACTGTAGTCTTCTGATCCCTAAAAGTCGTGGTATCAGATTTGTCCTCATAGTCATCTCTAGGCTGCCTCCATGAATATTTGTTCTCTGAACCTGATTTACCATAACTCCCCTGGCTAACTCTAGGCGGGAAGTTAGGTTTGTGGAACCCCATCCTGTGTGTCAAGGCATAGTCATCTGCCACGGTTGCTGCCTCATACAACTCTGGTACTTTCTTTTCATCCAGATGTACTTTAATGTCCGTGTGGACACACTGTTTGAATTCCTTCACCAAGATCAATTGTCGCAACCGGTTGAAGTCTTTCCCAATCCCCTTCGAGTCACACCACCGATCAAACATGGTTTCCTTCATTCTGGCAAACTCCACATGGGTCTCACTCTCCCTCTTCCTGGCATTCCTGAATTTTTGCCGGTAAGCTTCAGGGACCAATTCATAGGCTTTGAGAATGGCTTTCTTCACTTTCTCATAATTTGCACATTGGTCAATCGGTAAAGCCGAATAGATATCTTGAGCTTTATCCACCAAAACACTTTGCACTAACACAGTCCAGGACCCCACAGGCCATTTTAGCATTTAAGCCACTTTCTCAAAGTGTAAAAAAAACTTGGCTACTTCCTTTTCATTGAAGGGTGGACCAGCCTCACATGCCTACCAACATCCCAAGTGTTCTCACTAGTTGTCGAACTAGCCAGCATGGATACTACTTCTCTCCGTTCTCCCAATAATTCCAGCTCCTTGAGTTTAAGTTCCTTCTGATACTCCATGTCACGTTCCTTTAACTCCCTTTCGGGTCTCCTTTCCTCTGCTCTTTCCCCTGCTCTTCTTTCTTCTTCAGGTCTCCTTTCCTCTGTTCTTCTCTCCTCGAGTTCTCGTTCCTGTTCTGCTCTTCTTTCCTCGAGTTCCCTTTCAGCTCTCCTTTCCTCTGCTCTTCTTTCCTCGGCTTTCCATTCCAACTCTTTTAACCTTTCCTGGCTCTGCAGTTGCATCTCCATTTTCCGGAGCTCCACATTTTCTTTTTCCTCGGATAACCAATCCAAGGCTACCTCTGTCCATGTTCCTTGTCCCACCAGAGATTCTACCACCAATGTCTGCATCTCTGGTTTCTTCATACGAGCTCGGACCTCCAAGTTAAAATGTTTGGCCAATATCAAGAGTTCCGATCTTTTTAATGCTTGAAACTGTGCCTCATTAGGGGACGCCGCAAACTTTTCTGCATCAAACACCATGGTGACTATTAGTTAACACCTGTTAACCTGCACACAAAAATTTTCAAATTTTATTTTGAAACATTTTGGAATGTTAGAAAAATTCCAAATTTGGGAATTTTGGGAATGTTAGGGAATTCGATCCCGGACGAGCCCCCAATTTCAATTTGGGGCAATTTTGGACGAGCCCCCAATATCCCGGACGAGCCCCCAATTTCTGTTACGTGCTCCTCCCAAAACCCCCTGGTCACGGTGTACCTCCGAGCCCCGAGAGGAGTCACGGCAGAAATATGTGTTATTCTGTATGTCAAAGATCAATGGTGAAGCCACACCAATTGTTACCAACAAACAAATATTGTATTAAGATCACACAATAATAACAGTACAACAATAATAATAGTAATCAAAAGTACAATCAATATATATTCTATGATGGTACCATCAGTTTCGTAATATATAACTCACTGTGCTCCAAGTGAGTGAAACAAGAACATTCCCAATGTCCCTTTCCCAGCTTCAAACCAAAGTTGATCCCAGCTTCAAGTCAAAGTCCAGCGATCGCTGCAGCGATCGTCAGAACGATGTCTAATCGACCAGAATCCCGATCGGATGACAGTCACAGTCACGCGGCCAAAGCTGCGCAAAGGCGCCCTTAAGGCAACTGGGAAATCCAAAGGCGCCCTCCAGGCGACTGGGAAATCACACCCTTGGTTATGGACGTTCCACGGCTCAGTGTCGCCGAACCGCAAATTAACCTTCAAAAGCCACGTTGCACGCACACACACACCAGATAAACGTCTGAATGCGGTGGAAACGGCTGAGGCGAAGCAAAGACCTGAAGTGAAGCATAGCGCGCGATGCGCAAAGCGCGCGAGTCAAAATGGCCGACGGCCCGTTCTCGAGGCATAACGGCGCGACGATGATTCTCCTCGGAATCCACCGCCAAAACCCTGACACGCATGTTGATCTGTCACAGCGATAGCTACTCTATTGCAAGAATCCCTTTCCCGGGAAACCCGAAGTGCGCTAGTGACCTCCGTTCGTCAACGTTTGCTCCAGAACTCAAAGCAGCTCGGCTTTCTTGTCGAACTCACTCGCTCCGCCTTCTTTTTTTTCCTCTTCGTCCTCCTCGTCGTTCGGTTCCGGTTTCATTTAAAACATTAACTTTTTTACCTTTTGAAAATAGTAATTTCTATTTCCCTCAAATGACAACAATAATAGCACATGGAATCAAAAATATTTACAGTGGATGAAAACCACAACAACGGAAGTGACGAATCCGTAACATTTGTTATCAGACAACAGATGTATAAAGATAAAACTTTGATTTGTTATCAGACAACAGCTGTATAAAAATAAAACTGACTTGTTATCAGACAACAGCTGCATAAAAATAAAACTGATTTGTTATCAGACAACAGCTGTATAAAATAAAATGATGTTTTCAGACAACAGCTGTATAAAAATAAAAGTTTGATTTGTTATCAGACAACAGCTGTATAAAAATAAAATGATTTGTTTTCAGAAAACAGCTGTATTCAAATAAAACTTTGATTTGCCATCAGAAAACAGCTGTATACAAGCGTTACGCCTAGGTCCCCCGTCGGGGAAGTGATGTGAGTTGACAAAGTGGAACACGCAGAAAACATGATATGATATGATATTTCGCTCACAAGGGTCAGACAAACATGGAGGCGGCCATCTTGGATTTTGACATGGCGACCCAATTTTCAATAGCGTTCTTCCTTATGCCTAGATACACCCACACACCAGAAGGTACTTCGCTTATTTTTCAAGATATTTCGCTCACAAGGCTCAGACATATATATGGTGGCGGCTGTCCTGGATTTTGACGTGGCGACCCACTTTACAATGGCGGTCTTCCTTATGCCGAGATACACCCACACACCAAATTAGAAGTTGGTACTTCGCTTATCTTTCAAGATATTCTTCTCACAAGATTCAGACATACATGGCGGCGGCCATCTTGGATTTTGACGTGGCGACCCAATTTTAAAGAGCGTTCTTCCGTGTGCCTAGATACACCCACACACCAGATTAGAAGTTGGTACTTCGCTTATTTTTCGAGATATTTCGCTCACAAGGTTCAGACATATATATGGTGGCGGCCATCTTGGATTTTGACGTGGCAACCCAATTTTCAATAGGGTTCTTCC
Source organism: Myxine glutinosa (assembly GCF_964187855.1). Classification (NCBI taxonomy): domain Eukaryota; kingdom Metazoa; phylum Chordata; class Myxini; order Myxiniformes; family Myxinidae; genus Myxine; species Myxine glutinosa. The sequence goes on from NC_136270.1 coordinate 78,755,294, forward strand.
TTATGGCGAGATACACCCACACACCAAATTAGAAGTTGGTACTTCGCTTATTTTTCAAGATATTCATCTCACAAGGGTCAGACATATATATGGTGGCGGCCATCTTGGATTTTGACGTGGCGACCCAATTTTCAATAGCCTTCTTCCTTATGGCGAGATACACCCACACACCAAATTAGAAGTTGGTACTTCGCTTATTTTTCAAGATATTCATCTCACAAGTGTCGGACATACATCGTGGCGGCCATCTTGGATTTTGACGTGGCGACCCAATTTTCAATAGCCTTCTTCCTTATGGCGAGATACACCCAAACACCAGATTAGAAGTTGGTACTTCGCTTATTTTTCAAGATATTCATCTCACAAGGTTCAGACATACATGGCGGTGGCCATCTTGGATTTTGACGTGCGACCCAATTTTCAACAGCGTTCTTCCTTATGCCTAGATACACCCACACACCAGATTAGAAGTTGGTACTTCGCTTATTTTTCAAGATATGCAGGTTACAAGGTTCAGACATACATGGCATCAGACATACATGGCGGCGGCCATCTTGGATGTTGACGTGGCGACCCAATTTTAAACAGCGTTCTTCCTTGTGCCTAGATACACCTACACACCAGATTAGATGTTGGTACTTCGCTTATTTTTCGAGATATTTTGCTCACAATTTTCAGACATATATATGGTGGCGGCCATCTTGGATTTTGACGTGGCGACCCAATTTTCAATAGCTTTCGTCCTTATGCCGAGATACACCACACACCAAATTAGAAGTTGGTACTTCGCTTATTTTTCAAGATATTCATCTCACAAGGTTCAGACATACATGGCGGTGGCCATCTTGGATTTTGACGTGGCGCCCCAATTTTCAATAGCGTTCTTCCTTATGCCTAGATACACCCATATACCAGATTAGAAGTTGGTACTTCGCTTATTTTTCAAGATATGCAGGTTACAAGGTTCAGACATACATGGATTTAGACATACATGGCGGCGGCCATCTTGGATTTTGACGTGGGTTGCACCCACACACCAAATTCGAATGCGGTCCTTCGCTTACGCACGCACGCATGCACGTCCGCACGCACGCACGCACACACGCCCGCACGCACGCACGCACGGACGGACGGACACACGGACGGAGGGGAAAGCCATAGTCCCCCTTTCGCTCCACTGAGCGACGGGGGACAAAAAATAAAACTGACTTGTTATCAGACAACAGCTGCATAAAAATAAAACTGACTTGTTATCAGACAAAAGCTGTATAAAAATAAAAGTTTCATTTGTTATCAGACAACAGCTGTATAAAAATAAAACTGGCTTATCAGACAACAAATGTATAAAAATAAAAGTTTGATTTGTTATCAGACAACAGCTGTATAAAAATAAAATGATTTGTTTTCAGACAACAGCTGTATAAAAATAAAATGATTTGTTATCAGACAACAGCTGTATAAAAATAAAACTTTGATTTGTTATCAGACAACAGCTGTATGAAAATAAAATGATTTGTTCTTGCGGACTGAAGTTCTTGAAGTGAAGTTCTTGAAATAAAATGAAGTTCTTGCGGACTTCCTCTATGGTCGTAGTCAACGTGTGGCCCTGAATGGATTTCTCTCATCTCCCCTTCCTGTTCAGGCTGGAGTTCCCCAAGGCAGTGTGCTGGGCCATGTGCTTTTTCTGGTCTTTATCAATGATCTGTCCGACTCTCTGGAAAAATCCTCTCTATCTCTTTGCTGATGACTCCACTCTCTGCCGCTCCATTCCTCTTCCCTCAGATCGGCAGTCTGCAGCCTCCTCACTCTCTGAAGACCTGGACAAAATCACAGACTGGTCAAACAAGTGGAACATGTCTTTCAATCCTGACAAAGCTCACACTCTTACTATGTCTCTCCGAAAAGATCGACTGGACAACCCTCCCATCTACTTTCTCAACAATCCTCTCCAAGAAGTTCTGTCGCTCAAGCTTTTGGGTCTCACTATCTGCCATGATCTTTCTTGGGAAAACCACATTTCCAAGCTGGCCTGCAAAGCCAGTCGCCGACTGGGCATCCTCCGTCGTGCGAAGTCCTTCCTAGGCACACCTGAGCTCCTCACCACATACAAGGCTTTCATCCGCAGCTCAATGGAATACTGTTCTCCCCTAAGGGCTGGTGCTCCTGCCTCACACCTAGCTCGGCTTCACGCTGTTGAAACCAAAGCTTTCAGAATCATTGGAATCTCCCGCGATGAAGCTATCTCTGAGGGCCTTTCACTCACTCACCGCAGGCAGGTAGGTGGTCTTTCTGTCTTCTACCGACTCCTCTCCGGCCTTGCTCCCCCAGCTCTCTCTGTGCTCTGTCCCCCAAATATTCCTACAGGTCGCACAAGATCTGCCAGCAAGCCTCTGATGGTTAAACTGCCAAAATCTCGGCTCTCTGCTCACCTTCACTCCTTCATTCCTCTTTTCTCCCGCCTCTGGAACAAACTCCCACACTCCGTTCAATCCCACTCCTCCCTCCAGGTCTTTAAAACAGCTGTTCACCACCATCTCTTATCTTCCCCCATCCAAAACCTTGATCTTTTCTACCCCCACCAATTCACCCCAGATCCACCTTGTTTGTAATTCCAACTTCTTTCCTGGTAGTCCTGGCAGTGTCCATATGTTTTATGCCTCTCCCACCCCCTTTCCCATGCCTCCCCCCCAAAGCCCTCTCCCTCCCACAGATCTCTCGATGTCTCCATGTCTCTCGGTTCCTGCTCTCAAATGTTGTGTTTGTGTCCTTCCCCCTCTCTCCCCATCTTGTCTACCGCTCCCGATGCTTTTTGTTTTATGTGTCGGTTTGTCGGTTAAGTGTCGGTTTGTCGGTTTGTCTTTCTGTGTGATAAATGTTCGCTCCTTCACGAGCCTCGATCTTGTATACAAAAAAAAAACAAAAAAAAAAACAGCTGTATAAAAATAAAACTTTGATTTGTTATCAGACAACAGCTGTATAAAAATAAAAATGATTTATCAGACAACAGCTGCATAAAAATATAAATGATTTATCAGACAACAGATGCATAAAAATAAAAATGATTTGTTTTCAGACAACAGATGTATAAAAATAAAAATGATTTGCTATCAGACAACAGATGTATAAAAATAAAAATGATTTATCAGACAACAGCTGTGTAAAATTAAAAATGATTTGTTATCAGACAACAGATGTATAAAAATAAAAATGATTTATCAGACAACAGCTGTATAAAAATAAAAATGATTTGTTTTCAGACAACAGATGTATAAAAAGAAAACTTTGATTTGTTATCAGACAATAGCTGTATGAAAATAATAGTTTGATTTGTTTTCAGACAACAGCTTTATAAAAATATAAATGATTTGTTATCAGACAACAGCTGTATCAAAATAAAAGTTTGATTTGTTATCAGACAACAGCTTTATAAAAATATAAATGATTTGTTATCAGACAACAGCTGTATAAAAATAAAATGATTTGTTATCAGACAACAGATGTATAAAAATAAAACATTGATTTGTTATCAGACAACAGCTGTATCAAAATAAAACTTTGATTTGTTATCAGACAACAGCAGCATAAAAATAAAAATGATTTGTTATCAGACAACAGATGTATAAAAATAAAAATGATTTGTTTTCAGACAACAGATGTATAAAAAGAAAACTTTGATTTGTTATCAGACAATAGCTGCATGAAAATAAAAGTTTGATTTGTTATCAGACAACAGCTTTATAAAAATATAAATGATTTGTTGTCAGACAACAGCTGTATGAAAATAAAAGTTTGATTTGTTATCAGACAACAGCTTTATAAAAATATAAATGATTTGTTATCAGACAACAGCTGTATGAAAATAAAATGATTTGTTATCAGACAACAGATGTATAAAAATAAAACATTGATTTGTTATCAGACAACAGCTGTATCAAAATAAAACTTTGATTTGTTATCAGACAACAGCAGCATAAAAATAAAAATGATTTGTTATCAGACAACAGATGTATAAAAATAAAAATGACTTGTTATCAGACAACAGATTTATAAAAATAAAAATGATTTGTTATCAGACAACAGCTGTATAAAAATAAAAATGATTTGTTATCAGACAACAGCTTTATAAAAGTAAAAATGATTTGTTATCAGACAACAGATTTATTAAAATATAAATGATTTGTTATCAGACAACAGCTGTATCAAAATAAAAGTTTGATTTGTTATCAGACAACAGCTTTATAAAAATATAAATGATTTGTTATCAGACAACAGCTGTACAAAAATAAAATGATTTGTTATCAGACAACAGATGTATAAAAATAAAACATTGATTTGTTATCAGACAACAGCTGTATCAAAATAAAACTTTGATTTGTTAGCAGACAACAGCAGCATAAAAATAAAAATGATTTGTTATCAGACAACAGATGTATAAAAATAAAAATGATTTGTAATCAGACAACAGATTTATAAAAATAAAAATGATTTGTTATCAGACAACAGCTGTATAAAAATAAAAATGATTTGTTATCAGACAACAGCTTTATAAAAATAAAAATGATTTGTTATCAGACAACAGATGTATAAAATAATACTTTGATTTGTTTTCAGACAATAGATGTATAAAAATAATACTTTGATTTGTTTTCAGACAACAGCTGTATAAACATAAAAATGATTTATCAGACCACAGATGTATAAAATTAAAATGATTTGTTATCAGACAACAGCTGTATGAAAATAAAATGATTTGTTATCAGACAACAGATGTATAAAAATAAAACTTTGATTTGTTATCAGACAACAGCTGTATAAAAATAAAACTTTGATTTGTTATCAGACAACAGCTGTATAAAAATAAAAATGATTTGTTATCAGACAACAGATGTATAAAAATAAAAATGATTTGTTATCAGACAACAGATGTATAAAATAATAATTTGATTTGTTATCAGACAACAGCTGTATAAAAATAAAAATGATTTGTTATCAAACAACAGATGTATAAAAATAAAAATGATTTGTTATCAAACAACAGATGTATAAAAATAAAAATGATTTGTTATCAAACAACAGATGTATAAAAATAAAAATGATTTATCAAACAACAAATGTATAAAAATAAAAATGATATATCAGACAACAGCTATATAAAAATAAAAATGATTTATCAGACAACAGATGTATAAAAATAAAAATGATTTGTTATCAGACAACAGCTGTATAAAAATAAAAATGATTTATCAGACAACAGATGTATAAAAATAAAAATGATTTGTTATCAGACAACAGCTGTATAAAAATAAAAATGATTTGTTATCAGACAACAGCTTTATAAAAATAAAAATGATTTGTTATCAGACAACAGCTGTATAAAAATAAAAATGATTTGTTATCAGACAACAGATGTATAAAAATAATACTTTGATTTGTTATCAGACAACAGCTGTATAAAAATAAAAATGATTTGTTATCAGACAACAGATGTATAAAAATAAAAATGATTTATCAGACAACAGCAGCATAAAAATAAAACATTGATTTGTTATCAGACAACAGCTGTATAAAAATAAAAATGATTTGTTATCAGACAACAGCTTTATAAAAATAAAAATGATTTGTTATCAGACAACAGATGTATAAAAATAATACTTTGATTTGTTTTCAGACAACAGCTGTATAAAAATAAAAATGATTTGTTATCAGACAACAGCTGTATAAAAATAAAAATGATTTGTTATCAGACAACAGCTGTATAAAAATAAAAATGATTTGTTATCAGACAACAGATGCATAAAAATAATACTTTGATTTGTTATCAGACAACAGCTGTATAAAAATAAAAATGATTTGTTATCAGACAACAGATGTATAAAAATAATACTTTGATTTGTTATCAGACAACAGCTGTATAAAAATAAAAATGATTTGTTATCAGACAACAGCTTTATAAAAATAAAATGATTTGTTATCAGACAACAGCTTTATAAAAATTAAAATGATTTGTTATCAGACAACAGCTTTATAAAAATAAAAATGATTTGTTATCAGACAACAGCTTTATAAAAATAAAAATGATTTGTTATCAGACAACAGCTTTATAAAAATAAAAATGATTTGTTATCAGACAACAGCTGTATAAAAATAAAAATGATTTGTTATCAGACAACAGCTTTTTAAAAATAAAAATGATTTGTTATCAGACAACAGTTGTATAAAATAATACTTTGATTTGTTTTCAGACAACAGCTGTATAAAAATAAAAATGATTTGTTATCAAACAACAGATGCATAAAAATAAAAATGATTTGTTATCAAACAACAGATGCATAAAAATAAAAATGATTTGTTATCAAACAACAGCTGTATAAAAATAAAAATGATTTGTTATCAAACAACAGATGCATAAAAATAAAAATGATTTGTTATCAGACAACAGCTATATAAAAATAAAAATGATTTGTTATCAGACAACAGATGTATAAAATAATACTTTGATTTGTTTTCAGACAACAGCTGTATAAAAATAAAAATGATTTGTTATCAGACAACAGATGTATAAAAATAAAAATGATTTGTTATCAAACAACAGATGTATCAAAATAAAAATGATTTGTTATCAAACAACAACAACAACAACACAACATGCATTTTAAAGGCCATTTTCCCTGCTCGAGCGGGGGTTAGCCTTGCGGTCCCCATGACAATCTTCTCCATTTTGCCCTATTTTCTGCATCTCTCCTTGTTAACCCCATTGCCCGCATTTCTTCTTCCACCATCTTTAGCCAAGTCTTTCTCGGTCTTCCCCGTCTTCTACTTCCTTCTACATTCATTTCCATCACTCTTCTCAACCAGTCACTTTCATCCTTCCTCAACACATGACCAAACCATCTCAACCTGTTCCTCTTCACAGCATCAATCACAGGCTCTATTCCCATCATCTTTCGCAATTCATCATTTGTCTTCCTCTCTCTCAACGATACTCCGCACATCCGTCGAACCATTCGCATTTCCACCCTTTCCAACCTTCGTTGCTGCTCTACGTTCATTAACCATGTCTCGCTCCCATAAATCATAACACTTCTCACACATGCAGCATACACCTTTCCCTTCAGCTTCAACGACACTCCCCTCATCAGCACGCCACTCAATTCGCGAAACTTCTTCCATGCACATCTCACTCGAGCAACCGTTGCCGAGTCTGATCCACCTTCTCCATTCAGCATGTCTCCGAGGTAGCAAAATGTTTTCACACCTTCCAGCTTCACGCCGTCTCCAAGATCCAACTTAACATTTCCTCCATCTGCAGCTCCCTCTGTGCACACCTTACATTTGAATGTAGCTGCCACACTGGTTAATGACCCTCTCAGACCACTACATTTTTGATGAACCCACTCAGCGCACATTGTACACTGAATGGAGTTCACTCTGACACCCTTCCTACACACAGCACAGGGCCACTTCCCAGTTCTTTCCACCTCACCACATGCTTTACCACTTGCCATCACCTTCGTCTTTCCGATATTCACCTTCAGACCTTTTGTCTCCATACATTCATTCCACGTGTTCATCTTTTCCTTCAGTCCATCCATACTTTCCGCAATCAACACCAGATCATCTGCATACAACAACTCCCACGGTAAACCCTCCTTTACGTTCTGAGCCAGCACCTCCATCACAGCTACAAATAGTAGTGGACTTAGTACCGACCCCTGATGCACTCCCACCTTCACCTCAAACTCACCACTGTTCCCGTCCTACGTCCTTACAGCTGTGCACGCTCTTTTGTACATTGCCATCACAACTCTGATCAACCATTCCTCCACTCCTAACTTCCTCAATGCCCATGTCAATACTTTGCATGGAACCTGATCGAATGCTTTCTCCAGATCAACAAACCCAAGAAACAACTTCTTCCTCTTCTCCATGTACTTCTCCTGCAACTGCCTGGAGACAAACAACAGATGTATAAAAATAAAAATGATTTATCAGACAACAGATGTATAAAAATAAAAATGATTTGTTATCAGACAACAGCTAAATAAAAATTAAAATGATTTGTTATCAGACAACAGATGTATAAAAAGAAAAGTTTGATTTGTTATCAGACAACAGCTGTATAAAAAGAAAAGTTTGATTTGTTATCAGACAACAGCTGTGTAAAAATAAAAATGATTTGTTTTCAGACAACAGCTATATAAAAATTAAAATGATTTGTTATCAGACAACAGATGTATAAAAAGAAAAGTTTGATTTGTTATCAGACAACAGCTGTATAAAAAGAAAAGTTTGATTTGTTATCAGACAACAGCTGTGTAAAAATTAAAATGATTTGTTGTCAGACAACAGATGTATAAAAATAAAAATGATTTGTTATCAGACAACAGCTATATAAAAATTAAAATGATTTGTTATCAGACAACAGATGTATAAAAATAAAACTTTGATTTGTTATCAGACAACAGCTGTATAAAAATAAAAGTTTGATTTGTTATCGGACAACAGCTGTATATAAATTAAAATGATTTGTTATCAGACAACAGATGTATAAAAATAAAACTTTGATTTGTTATCAGACAACAGCTGTATAAAAATAAAAGTTTGATTTGTTATCAGACAAGAGCTGTATAAAAATAAAAATGATTTGTTATCAGACAACAGCTGTGTAAAAATAAAAGTTTGATTTGTTATCAGACAACAGCTGTATAAAAATAAAAATGATTTATCAGACAACAGCTGTATAAAAATAAAAATGATTTGTTATCAGACAACAGCTTTATAAAAATAAAAATGATTTGTTATCAGACAACAGCTGTATAAAAAAAAAAATGATTTATCAGACAACAGCTGCATGAAAATAAAACATTGATTTGTTATCACTTATCAGACAACAGCTGTATAATAATAAAAATGATTTGTTATCAGACAACAGATGTATAAAAATAAAAATGATTTGTTATCAGACAACAGCTGCATAAAAATAAAACATTGATTTGTTATCAGACAACAGCTGCATGAAAATAAAACATTGATTTGTTATCAGACAACAGCTGTATAAAAATAAAAATGATTTGTTAGCAGACAACAGCTGTATAAAAATAATAATGATTTGTTATCAGACAACAGATGTATAAAAATAATACTTTGATTTGTTATCAGACAACAGCTGTATAAAAATAAAAGTTTGATTTGTTATCAGACAACAGATGTATAAAAATAAAACATTGATTTGTTATCAGACAACAGCTGCATGAAAATAAAACATTGATTTGTTATCAGACAACAGCTGTATAAAAATAAAAATGATTTGTTAGCAGACAACAGCTGTATAAAAATAAAAATGATTTGTTATCAGACAACAGCTGTATAAAAATAAAAATGATTTGTTAGCAGACAACAGCTGTATAAAAATAAAAATGATTTGTTATCAGACAACAGCTGTATAAAAATAAAAATGATTTGTTAGCAGACAACAGCTGTATAAAAATAAAAATGATTTGTTATCAGACAACAGCTGTATAAAAATAAAAATGATTTGTTAGCAGACAACAGCTGTATAAAAATAAAAATGATTTGTTATCAGACAACAGCTGTATAAAAATAAAACTTTGATTTGTTGTCAGACAACAGCTGTATAAAAATAAAAGTTTGATTTGTTAGCAGACAACAGCTGTATAAAAATAAAAATGATTTGTTAGCAGACAACAGCTGTATAAAAATAAAAGTTTGATTTGTTAGCAGACAACAGCTGTATAAAAATAAAAATGATTTGTTATCAGACAACAGCTGTATAAAAATAAAACTTTGATTTGTTATCAGACAACAGCTGTATAAAAATAAAACTTTGATTTGTTGTCAGACAACAGCTGTATAAAAATAAAACTTTGATTTGTTATCAGACAACAGCTGCATAAAAATAAAAATGATTTGTTAGCAGACAACAGCTGTATAAAAATAAAAATGATTTGTTAGCAGACAACAGCTGTATAAAAATAAAAATGATTTGTTATCAGACAACAGCTGTATAAAAATAAAACTTTGATTTGTTGTCAGACAACAGCTGTATGAAAATAAAACTTTGATTTGTTATCAGACAACAGCTGCATAAAAATAAAACTTTGATTTGTTATCAGACAACAGCTGTATAAAAATAAAACTTTGATTTGTTATCGTACAAATTTTCAGACTGAACAGACATGCACAGAAATTATCTGATATTTCAGCAATGAACAGAAATAAATACACTTCAAGTTATTCTTCAGATTTCAAACAACGGTGAACGACTTTAAGCAAATCAAGCATTTTCAATCAGGTTGCAAATCCTCCAAAGTAAGTAGTATGTGGTGCACAATGGTTTAATAACTAGTCAACATTTTTCAACAGCTTACATTGTAATGAACATTTTATGATTCAAACAATATTCATGTGACTGCAGCAATTAGCTCTCTTAACCTTAACAAACAGTCAGAGTAATGCACAGAACAGGAAGCCATCATTAATATAGGAATATTTTCATTTTAACCAATGTTCTGTGTCGGAGTATCATTATAGAAATGTATATCGAACGATGAGGCTAAAAGGATTGCTCAGAGGTAGTATACTCACCTTAGAGTTGCTCAATTTTGAGAGCAGGGACAGCGGGAGATCTGTGGGAGGGAGAGGGATTTGGGGGAGGAGGGGTGGGAAGGGGAGTGGGGGGTGGGAGAGATTAAAAAAAAAACACATGGACACAGCTAGGACTTCCTGGAAAGAAGTCGATATTTCAGAAAATTGGATCTGGGGTGAATTAGCGGGGGTAGAAAAGATCAAGGTTTTGGATAGGGGAAGATAAGAGATAGTTGTGAACAGCTGTTTTAAAGACCGGGAGGGAGGAGTGGGATTGACGAGAGTGAGGGAGTTTGTTCCAGAGGCGGGAGAAAAGAGGATTTAAAGAGTGAAGGTGAGCAGAGAGTCTTGTTTTTGCACCTTTTCGTGTAAAGCGATAATGTTGAATTATTTCCAAGCTGATGGCAGATGACCTTGAGCAAAAGAGAGGGTGAAGAGAACAGAGAGAGGGTGTGAAAGAGCAGCAGAGCAGGGTTTTAGGACCCGTGGGCTGCTGCCGTCTGGTCCAGTTGCAGAATCAGAGTCGTGGATTGACAGAAACTTCTCCACCTAGTCAGGAGAAAGGACAGAGTCCAGGAGCAGCTGGGTACGACTGGATAAGGTGGGTACAGAGAGAGACGGGTTTGGGACACAATATTTTGAGGCAAACACAGAGTTGAGGCATTCAGCTTTGTCACGTGCGGAGTCAGCTGTGTAGCCGTTTGAGGTAAGGGAGGGGATGGAGGGGGAACAAACACCAGAAACAGATTTGACAAGACACCACCAGGATTTGTAAGAGGGAGACAGGTTTGAGAGTTCGGTCTTGAGAGTGGAGAGATATTGTTTCCTGGCTCTCCTGAGGGTAGACACACACTTGTTCCAGGTTTTGTGAAAGGAAATGAGATTGCCTTCCGTTGGATTTGCCTTCCAGGAGGCGAAGGCAAGTCGTTTCAGGGCAACTGCCTCACCACAAGATTCCGTGTACCATGGACGGGAGGAAGGGTATGACAACTGAAGACGAGATGGGATAAATCTGTGTATGAGAGAGAGAGAGCAGTGTACTTTGGAAGAATTCCCAGGAAGAGTTGAGATCAGAGGCAGTAGAGATGGGAGACCAGTCCAAATGATTGATGGCTTCTTGAAGATCGTGCCAGTCGGCCTGAGTGAAATTCCAGACCCGTCGACGCTGAGGAGGCTCTCTGAGAATGGCCAAAGAGATGTCCACTTTAACAAGCATATGGTCAGATGAACCGATTGGAGCAGAAGAAGAGCAGCAGACATTTTCAGGGAAGTTTGTAATGACCAAGTCTAGAAGAGAAGATGCTCCGTTGACTGATATCCCGTTCGGGAAATTTACAGATTGAGTCAGTCCCAGTGAGTCGCAGAAGTCCTTTGCTGCGATGCCATGGCTGGTGAGAGAGGCACCCACACCCAGCCAGCTGGCATGATGACAGTTGAAATCACCACATATGAGGAGGAGAGAGTTGGGATGAGTAGATAGAAGTTGGTCCATGTTATCAGACAGCGAGATGTAGTTGGAGTCATCACTGTTTGGTGGATGGTACAACACACATATGAACAAAAGGTGGGAGCGAAGGGGAAGCCATAGCCAGAGGTACTCCTGGGGGTGAGCTGGAGAGAGGGCAGTGCAGGGAGAGTGAGGAAGATAGTTTTTGATAAAGATAGCAACCCCACCTCCAAGAAGAGGCTTAAGTCTATCATACAACAGTAACCAGGGAGAGATATTAAGGAATCAGAGACATCTTGAAGGAGGAAAGTTTCTGTTAAGCAGATTAAGTCTGATTTGTCAGAAGCAACCTGTATGGAGAGATCAATCAGGTTTGAGTGAAGGCCCTGGATGTTTGAGGTCCAAGCCGTTAAGGAAGAGGAAGGAGGAGCATCGGATGCAGGACAGGGGGGGGGGGGGGTACGGTAAGATGAGGAAGAGGAGGAGGAGGTAGGGAGAGTTGTTGATAGTGTGTCAGAGATTTGAGAAGAGCTCGGTGAAAGGGAAGGATGAGGAGGACAAAAGGTTTGATGGTGATTGGATGAGGCACAGTGAGGTGTTGTTAGAGGGGGGGCAGAGCGAGGATGAAGGTTGGAGGAGATGGAGGTAAGAGTTGGAAGGGAGAGGAAGCGGGGAGGACGCTTTGAGGAGGAGGGGTGAGAGTGGAGAATTTGAGAAAAAAATGAGGATGGGGAGATTTGAAGGGGAGGGGGAAAAGGGGGAGTTTTGAAATGGAGGGGTGAGGGGAAATTTAGGAGGGGAGGGGTGAGCGGGGAATTTAGGAGGGGAGGGGCAAGGTGGGAGATATGACAGGCATGGGTGAGGGGGGAGTTTAGGAAGGGAGGGGTGAGTTTGGATTTTAGAAAGTGTTGGACGGTTAATGGAAAACAAACATTTATTGAAAAATGAGTTTCTTGTGATTTTCAAATCAGAGATCCGTTTGAAAACGTTGGAGGAGGGGTGGAATGCAGGTGAGTTTAGGGAATGTTGGAAAGAAGAACTGTAAGAGATTGAATTAATATTTGAAATGAAGAGATTTGGTGAGCAAATCGAAAACAACCTTTTAAAGAAGAAGAAAAGTGTGTTATAATATACAACAGAATGCAACACTTCAGGGGAAAGTTTAAACATTTTAAAACTAAACTGTGAAAACTATCTGGGGAAATTCCCTACATGAGGGCATGAAAGATTCCCAAGGGGGATTAAGGATTCCAGCACAGGTTCAGAAGCGGGAACAGAAGAATTGGAGATTGACAGCCAGGAGAGCAGAGAGCGAAGGAACAGGGAGGTGTATAAGCAAATGTGTTAGTATGGGAGGAGAGGCCTACTTTTTAAATTCTTCGTTAATATCTTTTTTTGAAGGTTAGGTGAAAGTATATCAGAGGAAGAAGGATAAAATTTAAGAAGTATGGTGAGAACTGGATTTGGAAAGGTGTCGGCTGGAGAGGATTCAGTTATGAAGGAAGGAGAGAAAAAAAAAATGGGTGGGGCGAAACACGTGGTCGAAGAATGAACGAACACGGGGAGAGAAGGAAATGAGATTTTTTAATACATATATTTTAATGATTTTAAACAAAGAGTAAGACCTCTACTACCTCTACTACCTCTAAGATCCTCTACCACTCTCCCCCCCCCCCCCTTCCCACGCCTCCTCCCCCCAAGCCCTCTCCCTTCCACACATCTCCCTGCTCTCAAATGTTGTGTTTGTGTGCTTCCCTTTCTCTCCCCATCTTGTCTTCCGCTCCCTCTTTTTATATATTTTGTTTCTGGTTGATTTGTTTGTGAAGTAAATGTTAGCTCTTTCACGAGCCTCGATTCAGTATACAAAAAAGAAAAGAAAAAAAAAAAGACGTTCTGGGAAGTATGGGGTGAAAAAAGACGAGAAAAAACAGTGAGAGAATGAAAGTAAATGGATCACAAATGACCACCGAGAGGAGACAACAAAGCCTTGAGGCCTGGAAAATGCGGCAGGAAGCAATCGACGATTATACACAGGTATGCACGATTTACACCGAGATCTAACTAGAAACACACAGTGGGCACTCACACCGTAATATAAAAATACAGTTTTGACAAAAATACAAATGGGAAAAATTCTTAACTTTGGTAGCGTGGAGAGCTTGGAAAAACACACGACCTCGCTGGCAAAACCGGAGGCGGAAGTCAAGTGTGGATTTAGTGTGGATTTTGTGTAAAGTCATCTGGATTTTGTGCACTGTTGGAAGGCGATGTGTGCGGTAGTAGACATTAGCTAGGTTAAGGGTATCATACAATCTGTCCTTCCTCTCTGACCCAGAGAGGGCCAGGCAAGCTAATGTGAAGGGACCCTAGTGAGGGTCAATAATATGAGGTCTTCCTAGCACTGGACATGATAAAGTTAATTCCCTACATCCCCCTCCCTCTGGCGTTAGCGTGGGCCCAAGGATATGACATCATTGCCAGTGCCATCAATGACGTTAGCTGTGGCCGGACTCCCGAGTGGACCCTACCACTGGTGCACCAACGGGTGTGGCGTTCGTGTCTGCATTTTAAAAACTTATTTTCTCGGTAACGGTTGGTCCGATTAACTCGAACTTTTACCATAGGAGTACCTCTGCCTGTAGAATTTTTTTTATTCATAATTATGACGTCACAAGTCACGTGGTACGGACACCATCTTGGAAAAATAATACACTTCTATATCTCTGAAACCGCAAAATGGAAAAATATTGAAACATGGCTCATTGTCAAGTATTCCCCATCATGAATAAGATATGTTAATGATGTCATCGGTGCCTTCATTATGATGTCATAATTCGACAAGTACAACGCTTGATGTGATAACTATGAATTTTTTTTCTCTGCAACTCTTAGTCCGATGGAAACTAAATTTTGATCACAGAAGCGCCTCCTCCTGTAGAATTTTTCAATGAGAATTATGACGTCATAAGTCACGTGATGCAGGTGCCATCTTGGAAAAATCGAAAAACAAGTAGAACATGTCTTTCAATCCTGACAAATCTCATGCTCTCACCATGTCTCTACAAAAAGACCGACTGGACAACCCTCCCATCTACTTTCTCAACAATCCTCTCCAAGAAGTTCTGTCACTCAAGCTTTTGGGTCTCACAATCTGCCATGATCTTTCCTGGGAAAACCACATTTCCAAGCTGGCCTCCAAAGCCAGTCGCTGACTGGGCATCCTCCGTCGTGTGAAGTCCTTCTTTGGCACACCTGAGCTCCTCACCACATGCAAGGCTTTCATCCGCAGCTCAATGGAATACTGCTCTCCCCTCTGGGCTGGTGCTCCTGCCTCACACCTAGCTCGGCTTCACGCTGTTGAAACCAAAGCTTTCAGAATCATTGGAATCTCCTGCGATGAAGCTGATTCTGAGGGCCTTTCACTCACTCACCGCAGGCAGGTTGTCGGCCTTTCTGTCTTTTACCGACTCCTATCCGGCCTGGCCCCCCCCAGCTCTGTCTGTGCCCTGTCCCCCAAATATTGCTACAGGTCGCACAATATCTGCCAGCAACCCTCTTAGGGTTAAACTGCCAAAATCAAGACTCTCTGCTCCACTTCACTCTTTCATTCCTCTTTTCTCCTGCCTCTGGAACAAACTCCCTCACTCTCTTCAATCCCACTCCTACCTCAAGGTCTTTAAAACAGCTGTTCACCACCATGTCTTATCTTCCCCCATCCAAAACCTTGATCTTTTCTACCACCGTTAATTCACCCCAGATCGACTATTTTGAAATACCGACTTCTTTCCTGGAAGTCCTAGCAGTGTCCATGTTTTTTTTTTTAACCTCTTCCACCCTCCTCCCCCCACCCCCTTCCCATCTAGTTATTAAAATACCATCTAGTTATTAAAAGTCGTAGCATGGGGTTGCATGCAACAATACTACTGCCTTCAGCTGTATTTCAATCTGGTGTTCTCACCAATAGGCCCCCAATGGACCTCATCAATCTGCTGCTTTTATTCATGTTCAACCACATCACCTTCTAAACTGGCTATCACCTGTGCATACAGGCTAAGCTCAGGATTCTTAAATGGAACCCAAAAAGCAGTGAGTGCAGTGCATGCCAACCTACATGCCCACAACCACCACATCTCCTCAACCTTGACCACAACTATCTTCTCTGAAACTCTTCGTGCCCATGGTATCCACCTGAACCCTAACAATAATGACTCCATATACACTTATCTTTCTTCAAACATGGATCAGCTAATAGCCACCAATTCCAACTCTCTCTTCCTCATGTGTGGCAATTTCAACTGCCACTATGTCAGTGTGTTAGGAGTCTGCACTGCAAACACGAGCTACAGCACTGCAGCCAAAGCCCTCTGCGATGACCTTAACCATTAAACAAACTCCAGGCATATGAACATATATGAACATCAATCAATATGAAATTGATTGAACAATCAAACATCAAAAATCAATATGAACATCATATGAACAAACACATATGAACATCAATAATTATGATTTTTTTTCCTTATGATAAAGGTTGCTCGAACTATCCGTTTCAAGTATCATTGCTATCCGGGTGAAGAGTTCATCTTACCTCATCATTCCCATGCAAGATGTAGTGAAACGTAGGCAACTAAGTTAGCCCAGGTGCAGTAACATCTTCTGCCCACTAAAGTGCTCTCATAAATATCCACTCGCTGACTGCGAGGGGCAGACCTGAGACAATTACACGCATATTTAGGAAGGTGAGAAATCACGTTGGCATGAGGCTTGCTTATGTGTACCCAATATGATGTATACTCTTGATGCCTATTAGAGAACTGAAATGATGGTTGCTATGTATTCTTTCTAGATGCTGTTCGAGATTGATTCAAATTCAACTCGGAACGAGAAAGCTGTTGTGAGACTCGGATTTTTACAACACTTAATCTGAATCAATCTCCTATCATCGTTTGAGTTTGAGATGCATAAGCTCCTGCAGCTATCTACCTTCAGTGGGGATCCTCAGGCGGAGGACGCAGCGAGTCAGCTTACACATTGATTAAGCTTGGTTTCCTCCTATGGTATCCATGGTCTCCTCCTATGGTATCCATGGAAATCTCCATGCATGGCTTGCGGACCTCCTCTCTGGTCGTAGACAACGTGTGGCCCTGAATGGATTTCTCTAATCTCCCCTTCCTGTTCAGGCTGGAGTCCCCCAATGCAGTGTTCTGGGCCCTGTGCTTTTTCTGGTCTTTATCAATGATCTCTCCGACTCTCTGGAAAATCCTCTCTATCTCTTTGCTGATGACTCCACTCTCTGCCGCTCTATTCCTCTTCCCCAGATTCCACTAATTCACCCCAGATCCACCTTGTTTGAAATTCCAACTTCTTTCCTGGAAGTCCTGGCAGTGTCCATATGTTTTATGCCTCTCCCACCCCCCCCCAAAGCCCTCTCCCTCCCACAGATCTCTCGATGTCCCTGCTCTCAGATGTTGTGTTTGTGTTCCTCCCCCTCTCACCCCATCTTGTCTACCGCTTCCCATGTTATATGTTTTATGTGTCGGTTTGTCTTTCTGTGTGATTAATGTTAGCTCTTTCACAAGCCTCGATCTTGTATACAATAAAAAGAAAAGAAAAAAAGCTTGCTCGAGAGCTACCTTGAAACATATACAGAAATCACGGATGCGCAGAAGCATGCTGTCCTCAACTGTCACGTGACATACCATTCACGATTACATCTTGCATTGCCCCACGTACGCGCCATCGATAACAACGCCTCAGGATATCTACATCAAGCCACGAAATGCGGTTTATACCTGTTACAAGCTCGCTACTCGGAGGCAGGATCCCACGGAACCGCTCGAGCACTTCCTTCAAGAACTCCGTCGATTGGGGAAGGAATGTGCACATGAGGTCCGAACGCATGAACAAATGTGTGACGATTTAATGCGGGACGCCTTTGTGTCTGGGCTCTATTCACCTTCAATTCGTCAACGTTTGTTGGAAAAGCCCATTTTAACTCTACAAGAGGCTTATGATCAGGCACGAGTACTCTGGTTGGCACAGGCTCAATTGGAGTCGTACGGTCGACCCTATGTCACTGCTGGTCTCACTGGGGAGAGACGTTCGGAGAATTTCTCTACTACGAAGCGCGAGGTTATTGATACTCCTGTGGAGTCGAGGCCGACAGAAGACCTCGGAGCCGAAGATATGAGTCTGGCAGCGTCCGCCTCCTTCGGAGGCAACACTAAGTGCTTCTTCTGTGGCAATCGGAGGCACCCTAGAGCAACATGCCTGGCACGGAATGCGACGTGCCACATGTGTGCCAAGAAAGGACATTATGCCAAGGTATGCCGCGCCTCGAGAGGACGGCGTCCGACTCTGGCGGGAATCACTTCGACAAGCGAGGCCCGACCGGAGCCTAAAGAAGTTCCAACACTGCCCGGCCCGCGCTGTCTGGCAAGCACCATTGTACCGGTGCTGATCGAAGGTCAGTCGACTAATGCACTTGTGGGCACTGGGGCTACGTCGATCTGGGCCTCTTACAATGACGGCATGGGTGGACGATTCTGGGGACCTCGCGACAAATCTTCATGGCCTCTCAGTCTCTCCAGATGCGCACCAAAGGGGAATGCCGCTTCAAATTAGTGATCAATGGCACAATGTATCCGGATGTCTGTCTAAAGATTCTGTCTACTCTATGCGCCGATGTACTGTTGGGACATGATTTGCTTCATCAGCATGGTCGTTTGGAAATGACGTTTAATGGTGACTCTACTCTCTCTGTGTGTGCTTTGGCTGGAATGACTATAGAACCGCTGTCTCTTTCCGAGTCTAATCTCCGACTGCATGCTGGTCGCAATCAAGTCGCGACGTCACTCACGAGCCGACGCACAATTCATTGCCGGAGAGACTGGACGGCTTTTAAAGGAAGGGATTATCGAACCAAGTCGATCACCTTGGCGAGCTCAAGTACTGGTAGTCCAAAGTGAGAATCATCATAAGCGGATGGTGATTGATTACTCACAAACTATAAATAGATTTACGCAGCTGGATGCCTACCCACTTCTGGGTTTAGATGCGCTAGTACGACAGGTCACTCAATACGCGGTCCACAGCACGCTCGATTTGTGCAGCGCGTAGCATCAGATTCCTATTCGTGATGATGACAAAATCTATACGGCGTATGAGTCGGGGCAACGGTTGTATTACTTCACGCGTTTGCCCTTCGGCGTAACTAACGGAGTTGCGTGCTTTCAAAGGGCAATTGACGACATCATTGCCAAAGAGCAATTAATTGATGTCTTTGTGTATCTTGATAACCTCACATTGTGCGATCGAGATCAAGCGGACCATGACGCTAATCTGCGACGCTTCTTACAAGTCACGCGTCAGTATAATTTAACTTTCAACGAGGCCAATTGTCGCTACTACGCAAGGACGGTTGATCTTTTAGGGTACACGGTGACCCAAGGCAAGATAACTGCTGACAAAGAGCGTCTGCGATCCTTGCTAGACATGGCGGTGCTGCATGATCGTGCGTCCTTGAGAAGAGCTCTCGGTTTGTTTGCACATTATTCTCGTTGGGTCCAGAATTACTCCGAGAAGCTTCGTCCCCTCGTTGATTGTAAAACATTCCCAATAACCGAGGCAGCCAAGGCCACTTTTCAAAGACTGAATGAAGCTAGACATAGCTAATGCGGCAGTCTCCTCGGTAGACGAAAACATGCCCTTTGTCTTGGAAAGTGACGCGTCGGACTATGCCATAGCGGCGACCCTGACTAAAGGGGGGAAACCGGTCACCTTCTTCTCTCGTACTCTCTCAGATGCTGAAAGACGTCATTCAGCTGTCGAAAAGGAAGCCTATGCTGTGGTGGAATTGATACGATGATGGCGGCCATATTTGCTTGGCAAAACATTCGAAGTGATTACAGATCAACAGAGCGTTGCATTCATGTACGACACGTGACACGCCCAGCGCATTAAAAACGAGAAAATTACTCGATGGCGTATCGATTTGGCTGACTATAGCTTCAAGATCACATATCGCCAAGGGCGGGAGAATCTAGCTGCGGATGCGTTATCCAGGCCTGGGGTGTGCGCGGGTCTCACCACCGGTGAGGTTCTTCGCGAACTTAATGAATCGCTATCACCCGGGAGTAACCCTTTTTCCCATTTCATGTGTAGCAGAAACTTCCCCTACTCTGTGGAGGACGTTCGTCGTTTGTGCCGAGCATGTCCCGTTTGCGCGGAACTGAAACCGCGCTTCTACAAACCTGAAATGGTGACTTTGATTCAAGCTAGTCGGCTGTGGGAGAGATTGGCCATGGACTTCAAAGGGCCTCTGCCCGCGTCTGGCTCGTATCGTTATCTTCTCACAATTATTGATGAGTATTCTCGATTCCCGTTCACATTTCCGTGTCACGACATGTCTTCTGAGTCGGTTCTTCGCTGTTTGAGGCTCTTGTTTGCGATGTTCGGTTATCCTGCGTCCATCCATACTGATAGGGGCGCTGTTTTCATGTCACAGACGTACGAGCATTTCTGCTGCAGCGGAATATTGCTTCTAGCTGCACCACATCATATCGCCCACAGGCGAATGGGCAAATATAACGATTTAATGGCATCATATGGAGGGCCATTACCCTAGGGCTCAATACCCGAGGGTTGGGGACGGACAAGTGGACTTGGGTGTTGCAGGGGGCTCTACATGTGATACGGTCCCTACTGTGTACCACTACAAATGAAATTCCTCACGATCGCCTATTTCGTTATCAGCGTCGTACGGGTACTGCACCAGACATTGCCCGCTTGGATCTCCACCCCTGGACCTGTCTATCTCAAACGCGCCATGCATCCAAGTAAATACGATCCGCTCGTTGACAAGGTACAGCTCATTCATGCAAATCCGGAATTCGCTCATCTCAAAATGCCAGACGGTCGTGAAACCAGTGTCGGTGCGTCATCTTGCTCCTTGCGGGGAAGCCGATGAGACTGGGTCCAGTACAGAGGTTCCGGCACGGATGGCCGGATCTCCGTCTCCTCTTCATCGGTCGCCGGACCCGACCGAGACTGTTGTACCGACTCAGACGTCTGAGTTGATGAGCACCCTGACTGAGGAGAATTTAGGTACACCCGTTGACTGCTCAGATGTGTATCGAAACCGAACGGGGAGAGAAAGTCGTCGACCGGAGCGCTTTGGTTGGTAGTAACTCCTTAATAGGTGTTTTATGTTCTTTTGCATTCTACATACTTGTTTGCTTATTAGTGCTATGCGTATACTTTTAAATGGCTTCCTTGCAGAGTTTTAGAACTCTGGGAGGATGTAGTGAAACGTCGGCAACTAAGTTAGCCCAGGTGCAGTAACATCTTCTGCCCACTAAAGTGCTCTCATAAATATCCACTCGCTGACTGCGAGGGGCAGACCTGAGACAATTACGTGCATGTTTATGAAGGTGAGAAATCATGTTGGCATGAGGCTTGCTTATGTGTACCCAATATGATGTATACTCTTGATGCCTATTAGAGAACTGAAATGATGGTTGCTATGTATTCTTTCTAGATGCTGTTCGAGATTGATTCAGATTAAACTCGGAACGAGAAAGCTGTTGTGAGACTCGGATTTTTACAACACAAGGATTACTGACATTCCCATGCAAGGATCCTGGTGAGTGCAGTATCGCATTTTCAGTGTGTGGTATGCCAAAGTCAGGAGGTACAGTGCATTCAGGAAGTATTCAGATCCCCTTCACTTTTTTCACATTTTGTTATGTTGCAGCCTTATGCTGAAATCGTTTAAATTCATTTTTTCCCTAATCAATCTACACTCAATACCCCATAATGACAAAGAGAAAACAGGATTTTAGAAAGTTTTTCAAATTTATTAAAAATAAAAAACTGAAATATCACATTGACATAAGTATTCATACCCTTTGCTATGACACTTGAAATTTAGCTCAGGTGCCTCCCATTTCTCTTGATCATCTTTGAGATGTTTCTACATCTTGATTGGAGTCCACATGTGGTAAATTGAATTGATTGGACATGATTTGGAAAGGCACACACCTGTGTATATAAGGCCTCACAGCTGGCAATGCAAATCAGAGCAAAAACCAAGCCATAGGTCGAAGGAACTGCCTGCAGAGCTCAGAGACAGGATTGTGTCGAGGCACAGATCTGGGGAAGCCTACAAAAAAAATTCTGCTGCATTGAAGGTTCCCAAGAGCACAGTGGCCTCCATAATTCTTAAAAGGAAGAAGTTTGGAACAACCAGGACTCTTCCTAGAGCTGGCCGCGCAGCGCCAAACTAAGCAATCGGGGGAGAAGGGCCTTGGTAAGAGAGGTGACCAAGAACCCGATGGTCACTCTGGCTGAGCTCCAGAGATCCTGTGTGGAGATGGGAGAAACTTCCAGAAGGACAAATATCACTGCAACACTCCACTGATCTGGGCTTTATGTCACAGTGGCCAGACGGAAGCCAAACAGTTCAATCTTGGTTTCATCAGACCACAGAATCTTGTTTCTCACAGTCGGAGTCCTTCAGGTGCTTTTTTGCAAACTCCAAGCGGGCTTTCATGTCTTTCACTGAGGAGAGGCTTCCGTCTGGCCACTCTGCCATAAAGCCCAGATCGTTGCAGCTGTTTTTCACGACGATATTTCATATTTTAGTGTTCCAGGTTCATTGAATACAAGGAAGAAATTTCAATCAATGTTATTGTGCCCTGCCCTGCCCCTCCGATCTGTCCATGTACTTTTGTGTATGCGATATTTAAAAAACAGTTTACCATTTAGCTTTCATATTGCAGAAATCTGTTCCTCATAACATTGCCTCAAACTGATTAGATAATGGCTGTGATTGGTTGAATTATGTTGCCATGGAAACCATCTCGGTAATTTGGCTTGCCCTATGCAATATTTCAAAAACCGTTTAAGATGTTGCTTTCATATTACACAGATCCATTCCTCACACCACCAAAAAGGAGGATGACCTGGAGTATCAGTTGCTTGGTTATTAGCTCACCTGGAATGTAGTTCCGGGGAACTTATGCGATTGCGCGTCGTCAGTCTGTCAGTCCGTAAACACTTGCAACTTCTTCTCCAAAACCACTAATAGGATTGTGACCAAACGTGGCATAAAAAAAAAAAAGCGGGGTCTAAGGGGGTCTGCCGGGGGTCAAAGTGGGTCCAGGTTTGACCCCCCCCCCCTCCCTCCGCAATTTGCTTTCTTCTCTGAAACTGGGTTGAACATTGTGCTCCAAAATGCCTTGGTAATCTCCTCATTTCATGATGTGCTTTACCAAAAATCTCTAATTTGGTCTCATCTGTCCACAGGACATTCTCCCAGAAGGATTTTGGCTTGTTCAGGTGAGTTTTGGCAAACTCCAGTCAGGCTTTCTTATGTCTGTCTCTGTCTCTCTCTCTCTGTCTGTCTCACGGCAGTGGGGTCCTCCTGGGTCTCCTACGATATAACCCCCATTTCATTGAGTTGGCGACGGATGGTGCGAGTTTAAACTGTCGTACCTTGTGTCTGAAGGTCAGCTTGAATCTGTTTGGGTCGATCAAGGTGCTTTCTCCTCCATTCGAACAATCCTTCACTACAATCTTTGATCAAAGTTTCTCTTGCGGCCACGTCCAGGGAGGTTGGCTACAGTGCCATGGGCCTGAAACTCCCTGATAACATTGCGGACGGTGGAGACAGGAACATCAGGGTTTCTGGAGATGGACTTGTGGCCTTGAGATTGTCCATGCTTGGCTGCAATCTTGTGTCTGACCTCCTCAGACAATTCTCTGTTTTCTTTCTTTTCTCCATGCTCATTGTGGTACACACAGTGACACAAAACAGCAGAATGACTCCTTTTCTCTATTCAAACCAGTTGAATGAGTGATTTTTATATTGCAGGCACCTGCAATTCACCACAGATTAGTTCAATTCCAAAGTAAAGGAGAATCACCTACTTGAAATCTAATTATTTCTAACAATTTCTGAAAGGTGCCAATAATATTGTCCAGGCCATTTTAGGATTCCTGTGTGGAATAAGCTAAGATTTAGTATTTCTTTCAGCTTTTTTTGTTTTGTTGGACTGCAAACCAAATAAACACATATGTGGATATCAAAATATTTTTTAATTTCAACAATTTTCTAGAAGAAATGGTGCATTATTTGAAAAAAGTGAAAGGGTGCCAATATTTTTGCCCACCACAGTAGGTATTTGCTCATTTCTCTGAAACTACACACACAATTTCAATGGAACTCAACCATAACCCTCATCACCCATGATGTACCAATGTTTGTCCAACGCATTATATTAGAAAAATTGGGGTCTGAGGAGTTAAGGCTGAAGAGAGGTTTCCCCACAAAGTGTCTTTTTGTTTGTTTGTTTAAAGTCTTATGATTACCTTAGTATGATTCTACATGCTGCCCTGTCTTCTCGCAACCATAGAAATTGGTTGAAATACCGTGATACTGTTGTAGTCAGTGTAGTATACTGCTTTATTCTACCAGGTGAGCGCCCAGGGGTATTGCCCCAATTTTTAGCTCACCTGCTTTTATTACTAGCTACTTTCAGTGAGTCTCAAAAAGCAATCTGATAGAGATGTTGTAGCTCGGCTGCTAACACAAAAAGAAACGTTCACATTGCGGTACAAGCATAAAATCTTGGCACTGATGTTCTCATATGCATACTCTTTACATCCAGTTGATTAGCCAACTCGAAAATTCAACATGGTCTCCATTTAGAAAAGAAATGGACGCTAAATTTGTTAAAAAGTGACATTAACTTTTCAACATTGACTTTAGGACGCTAGAGTATCAATACAAAATCACAGAACTAGCCATAAGAGGTCATTACAATTTTCATACGAAACAAAACAAAACGTATTCTACAATATCAACAAAACAAAAACAAAGTATCAATACAAAATCACAGAACTAGACATAAGGTAATTAAAATTTTAAATTCCTCTTAATTAGGGGGATTGAAAATTTTAGTTAGGAGGAGGGTCTTCCTCCAATGTAGGGGGGGGGGGGGTGGGGGGGGGGGACAAACAAATCCATGTCCTCTATTATAAACACCACTTGGGGCGTAGTGAAGCAATTTGATTAATGAAGAGGATTAAATTATTAAATTGATATATGTGGGACAATTACATGCCCAGACCAGGAATCGAACCCAGGTCCTCTCACGTGAAGACCCCCTCGTGTTTAGGCCGTTGGTGCTCCTATGGTTGGTAGTGAGTGCCCCGGAAACATTGACGGAAAGAGAGTGGCAATCATATGTGTGGGAAAATGACATGCTCAGTCAGGGTCGCTCAGATGGCAGAACACTGGTACGGTTTTCCAGAGGACCTGGGTTCGATTAATTGGTCTGGGAGTGTGGTTTTCCCACATAATATGAATTTAATTATTTAAAATCCTGTTCATTCATCTAATTAAATTACTAATACCTCACTCAGCATATATCCAGCCCACGGCAAGTTCAACAACAGCTGTTATCACCATCCACAAGAAAAGGTTCTCCCACCTGATATAGACCAATCATCGGCATCCACATAAGACTTGCTGCATTGTGAATAAACGTTATTGAATCAAAGGCTAAAATAAGGCAAACTTGGTCGCAAACCATGCCACAGGCGTTGCGACCGCAGTGATTACAAGCAAACGAAAGCGCCATGATGACTACAAGAAACAGCACAAGGGTTAAAGCCCCTGATGAACTCTTTCCCGGAGCGCCTACAACTCAATTGACTTATTGTCTTTCGAGATCTTATGATAATACACTCTCAGCCACAAGGATGGTGTGAATGTAGAAACGACGGGAGAAAGCTCTTGCATTGCAAAAACTGAATCAAAGTAGCAACAATTAATGTGAGAATTCTCCATCTACAAGGGAAAAACTTGAGTACAACTTGGAAGAACAAAAAATTGAAATACTTTTCATTGAAGCACATCGAATGGTGTAAGACGAGCCAATGAAATGCAAAAATATTATTGGGACAACTCTCATCACTTCCTCAGCAACAACAACAACATGCATTTTAAGGCCATTTTCCCTGCAAGAGCGGGGGTTAGCCTTACGGTCCCCATGACAATCTACTCCATTTTGCCCTATTTTCTGCATCTCTCCTTGTTAACCCCCTTGCCCGCATTTCTTCTTCCACCATCTTTAGCCAAGTCTTTCTCGGTCTTCCCCGTCCTCTACTTCCTTCTACATTCATTTCCATCACTCTTCTCAACCAGTCACTTTCATCCTTCCTCAACACATGACCAAACCATCTCAACCTGTTCCTCTTCACAGCATCAATCACAGGCTCTATTCCCATCATCTTTCGTAATTCATCATTTGTCTTCCTCTCTCTCAACGACAATCCACACATCCATCGAACATTTCGCATTTCCACCCTTTCCAGCCTTCGTTGCTGCTCTACGTTCATTACCCATGTCTCACTCCCATAAATCATAACACTTCTCACACATGCAGCATACACCTTTCCTTTCAGCTTCAACGACACCCCCCTCCTCATCAGCATGCCACTCAGTTCCTGAAACTTCTTCCATGCACATCTCAATCTTGCAACCGTTGCCGAGTCTGATCCACCTTCTCCATTCAGCATGTCTCTGAGGTAGCAAAATGTTTTCACACCTTCCAACTTCAGGCCGTCTCCAAGATCCAACTCAACATTTCCTCCATCTGCAGCTCCCTCTGTGCCCACCTTACATTTGAATGTTAGTGGGGCGGCTTAGCCCAAATATTCAAAAGAATTGTGCATTTTGTGATACAAGCACCAAATTTGGCACACTAGTAGACTATCATATTATGAAAAGATCTGGATATTGGGCCATCTCAGATTCAGAGATTTTATTTTTGCAAGATTTGCAGATTTTGCAAGCTGAGATTGCAACGCCAGGGACGGCCGACTCCTTCCTACGAGCTGCCCACGTCACCCGCACAAGAAGAGCTCATCAAATCACTGCAGCGGCACTGCACATCCTGCAACACCGTGCGTATGAACGCCACTGTATGACATATGCTGATGATGCAGAAGACCTGCCTGAGTTCGAAGACTGGTGTCACCAGAGAGGAGAAGACATTCCCAACTTTCAGTACTGGGCAACTGTGCTGGAACTAGAGATGTTGGTACTGGTCTACGTGCGTTCTCTGCGGCAGGCTTCATTCACGACGTACCTTGATGCCCTGACGGAACTGGTCCCATGGTTCCATGCCTTAGACCACACACACGATGCCAGGTGGGTCCCTGTTCACCTGAGGGACACGGTTGCACTCCCAATGAAGCACCCAGATGTAGCCAGAGAATTCAGGGCTGGCAACTTCACTGTACAGAAGACGAAGAAGGTGTTCTCTTCGATCCCAATCGAATCTAAATCTTGCAAAAATCAAATCTCTGAATCTGAGATGGCCCAATATCCAGATCTTTTCATAATATGATAGTCTACTAGTGTACCAAATTTGGTGCTTGTATCACAAAATGCACAACAGGTTTGCTATGCTGCTACACTATGTAGCTGCCACACTGGTTAATGACCCTCTCAGACCACTACATTTTTGAGGAACCCACTCAGCGCACATTGTACATTGAATGGAGTTCACTCTGACACCCTTCCTGCACACAGCACAGGGCCACTTCCCAGTTCTTTCCACCTCACCACATGCTTTACCACTTGCCATCACCTTCGTCTTTCCGATATTCACCTTCAGACCTTTTGTCTCCATACATTCCTTCCACTTGTTCATCTTTTCCTTCAGTCCATCCATACTTTCCACAATCAACACCAGATCATCTGCATACAACTCCCACGGTAAACCCTCCTTTACGTTCTGAGCCAGCACCTCCATCACAGCTACAAATAGTAGTGGACTTAGTACCGACCCCTGATGCACTCCCACCTTCACCTCAAACTCACCACTGTTCCCGTCCTTCGTCCTTACAGCTGTGCGCGCTCTTTTGTACATTGCCATCACTGCTCTGATCAACCATTCCCCCACTCCTAACTTCCTCAATGCCCATGTCAATACTTTGCGTGGAACCCTATCGAATGCTTTCTCCAGATCAACAAACCCAAGAAACAACTTCTTCCTCTTCTCCATGTACTTCTCCTGCAGCTTGGAAGAACTATCGTTTTAAGGCCATTTTCCCCGCTAGAGCGGGGGTTAGCCTTGCGGGTCCCATGACAATCATGGTTCCCTGTTTGAGGCAATGTTTTTATGGCCGGATGCCCTTCCTGACGCCAACCCTTTGTCACCTCTTATGATGCGCAGGGATACGGTGCACCTATTCTAAACCGGGGTACACACCGGGATCATTCATCCCAGCAAGCTGGTACTCAAATTTGCCGACCTCGGAAGGATGACAGGCTGAGTCAACCCCCCTGGTGTTAATTCAGCGATCGACCGGGATTCGAACCCAGGATCCTAGGATCCCAATCCGGCACCCTAACCGCTAAGCCAACACCAGGCTATCTATATAAAGGATGTATTGTAAAGGCTATAAAATATATAAATAAAGTATATGTATATATATAAAGATGATTATATTATATAACGATTCATTCATTCATTCACAAATTGGTTTTCAAAATCAACACTTTAAATAACTAACAATGAGAATGAGGCAATATTTTGACATGGCAAATCAAACGTGATCCATAACCTTAACTTGTGTTAGGCACAACACTTATACTGTCAGAATAGAAACCTGTGTCAGGATATGTCCCAGATTTACAGATGTCCTTTACAGATAAAGACTTTTTACTTCATTTACTTTACTTTATTTACAGATAAAGAAGATATATATAAAGATGTATATATATAAAGACTATAAAAAGGATGTATTAAGTTCTGAGAATCAAAAACAAAGGATCTGTAATATTAACAGTGAAATAAAGAATTGTGGAGACCAAATACTTTTGTCAATTTCAACTTATTTGTAGAGAAAATTGTCAGTTATTTGAAAAAAGTGCAGGGGTGCCAATATTTTTGGCCACAACTGTACACTATTATTGCAAGGTGATTAAAAAAATAATAATAATAACCTCTCGTATCCGAATGCGCATCTTCACCAAAATCAAATCAATTAGTCCTTGTCACACACTCAACCTGTCCACCATGTTTCATCCCAATCTGTCCACAACTTTTTGAGATATCCTGCTCACAGAGGGGTGAAAACATAACCTCCTCTACCTTTTGTGGCACGGAGGTAAATATCACGACACGGGCCAGATCAAAACGTGTCAAGGGTTGCACTCTCCATTGCTCACGATTGCTTGTACATTTTGATTTGCATTCCACCTTTTTGATTTCCCTTGCTGTACAATGAAGTCCTTAAGTTCCCTTCCCTCTTTGCATGATCATGCTGTAATAATAAATCTATCTTGTTGAACTTTATTTTCAATCTTCCGTGTGCATCCTTTCCCTATTGATCCAGCGCTGTTCGCACATTAGGTTCACTCACGCAGCAGTTGCTCGGCCGCCCTATTTAAGATAGGATTTGTGCATAGCCGAGGGTGCATACTCCGATTGGAAAGCCACGTGGCGCAGGTAAGGTAAATGGTGGTCAGGCGGAGAACTCTGGGACCACGTGGTAGATCAATTGGCGCTCGTGGTTGCTAAGCAACCCACCGTGGAATGAAGTTATTTGTGATTGGTGGCCTCAGGCATGGGCAGGTCGAGGGGAACCGAGGATCCCCCTCATATTAGAACCGAAACCCATGACTGTAAAAAAAAAAAAAAATCATATAGTATATACATATATATATATATATATATATATATATATATATATATATATATATATATATATATATATATATATATATTGTTGTGGATATGAGAATGGTTTTTTTTTTTGTTGTTATTGTGTAAATTGTTGTTAAAATATCGCCCTCCTTACTCCAGTGTTGTATAAAGGTCAAAGGGCGTTCCCGTAGTTAGTTCCATAAAGCATACATGAAGGACACCATAATATCCCTGTTCAGTAGTTTATTTCCTTATTCTGTGTATTAGGTTAAGGCTTTGTCTTCCATTAAGATGACACTCCATTGCACCAAGTGAAATAAGATAGATTCCCTTTCATGCCCCATTCCCACTCCCAAAACTTCTATTGCCAACTACAATAGCCGCCATTAAGCATGTGCTCAGCTCGGGGAAGAAGGGCGTGCCCGCCCATCGTCATAAAGGGTGGAGTCAGAGGGCCTGTGCCCACCAATCAGGGCCGAAGCGAGCTCACCGAGGGGCGTGTCCTGAAGGCCGGCGGCTTGATCGCCAGAGGCGCTATAAAAGCGCGCGCGCAAGCAAGAGTTGTGTGGTTGGACCAAGCAAGAGTTGTGTGGTTGGACCAAGCAAGAGTTGTGTGGTTGGACCAAGCAAGAGTTGTGTGGTTGGACCAAAAGGGAGACGTGCAAAGAGACGTGGTTGGACCAAGCAAGAGAAAGTGTGGTTGGACCAAGCAAGATAAAGTGTGGTTGGACCAAGCGAGAGACGTGCAAAGAGACGTGGTTGGACCAAGAGAGAGACGTGCAAAGAAAGGCGCGTCAGAACGTTGGTTGGTGGTTGGTGGCGGAAAGAGAGTTGGTTACGAAAGAGAGTGGGAGAAGTAAAGAGAAGTGAGGCGGAGTGAGGCAGAGTGAAGCCAAGAAAGACAGCAAGCCTTGTGAGGGTTGAGTTGAGGAGGAGCACAAAAAGGGAC
The DNA here is from genome assembly GCF_964187855.1 of Myxine glutinosa. Lineage (NCBI taxonomy): Eukaryota > Metazoa > Chordata > Myxini > Myxiniformes > Myxinidae > Myxine > Myxine glutinosa. Next base: position 78,786,021 of record NC_136270.1, read on the forward strand.
ACCAAGAGTTGCGTCGACGCCACCGAGGTTTTCCCGCCAAGAATGCGAGGAGTCGGAGCTGTCACCTCCAGCCCTGCCGTTTGCAAGGACCCTTCCTCCCCCCTCCAGCCATCCACCTCCTGCCATTCCTATCATCATTCCCCGCGTGAGTCTGTCTTTTGTTTGTTCTGTCCTGGGTTTAATTAAGACTGTAGGTAAGCTAATAATTGCACTGTGTCTCTGATTCTTCTGTATATTATTTTATTATCTTTCCTTCTCCTTGGTTACTTTGAGCGTGTAAATAGTAGGAATAAATTTAGTAGTATTTCCAACCTTTTTGTCTTCTTCTTCTTCTTCACATCCGTGTCGCCTTTGTCTTTTCCCTATTGAATACCTGTGGCGCGATCCGGCCAACGTTCGGGAATCGGGTTAGTCGGGGTAACTGTTAGGGCCGCGGGGCCATCCGCTCGGCCAAACAACATCTTGTCCGCGGTCCGTAACAATTGGTAGTCAGGAGTTGGGATTCATAACCTGGGACTAAATTTATTTAGCCCAAATTTTGGACACCAATTGTACTATTGGCCGTAACAATTGGTGTCGGGAGCGGGATCGGACCCGAAGCGCGCTTAACGCGCTCAAAATTACAAGCTGCTGAAATTTGTTTTGTTTTAGAAAAACCTGAATTTTGAAATCGCGCCATGGATAGTCAAGGCGATCGGATGCCGGTGGGGGAACTAGAAGAGGGGTTAGGGGTAACCCAGGATCAGAGGGAAGGAATAGAGGAGAGCCATGATGAGGTGGTTGAGGAGGTATCAGGCGCACAAAATTGCGCCCTCGCGCACATGGTTGTTACGGCACCAAATTTAGCCGCGCCCATGGTCGCGGCAGCCGAGCCCGAGATGCCAGGGTACATGCGAGCCTTCATGGCCCATTTCATGGCAGAAGTACAGAAAAAGAACGACAGTATGGACAGGTTGGAGGGCCAATTGGGAGCAATGAGGGACGAAGCGAGGGGTACCAGTGAACGTTTAGACAATAAATTTGAGGGGTTAGACAACAGGATAAAAGAGGTGAAAAATGGGTTAACGGGGCTAGAAGATAGGATGGAAGGCAAATTGCGGGAGATAGGGGAGCAATCCGCCCGGGAAATCAAACGGATGGGGAACCAGATAGAGGAGGTGAAAATCGGGTTAGAAGGTAAATTGGATGCTCAGAGGGATGAATTGGGACAGATGAGGGTGGAATCTACAAAAGAGATGGAGGAGATGAAGGAGGAGATACGACTAGGTGTAAGCGAGGAGGTCTCGGGGGTACGCGAGGAGGTAAAGCGAGGTGAGAAGCGTATGGAGAAAGAGGTGAGAAATGGGACGGCTAGGTTACAAGGGGGCATAGAGGACCTGACGCAGGAGGTGGAACAGCTGACGGTGGGACAGACGGAGTTAGTGGAGCAGGTACAAAGGAACACTGCGGTACTAGGAGGGTTAAGAGCGACACAAAAAGACATCAAGAACGAATTAATAGCGACACAGAAGGAATGTCAGATGGTACGTGAGGGACTGACAACGAGGTTGGACGAGGTGACAGAAGTAATGGAGACGAAGGACCGGGAGGTGAGGACGCACATAGAAACGGTTAAGGTGGCGTTAGAGGACGAGATTGAGGAGACGCACCGGGAAATAAAAGAGGTGAAGCAAAAGTTAGAGGAAGTGGAAGAGGGGATGAGTGAAATTAAGAAGAGACGAAGGGAAACTAAGAGGGAGATAAAGGAGGAAGTAATGGAATATGTGCAAGGTCGGTGCTCAAATCATGAATATGTGCTCACTAACCAAATAAAGAGTTTGCAGGTGGCAGAGGAGGTGCGACGACGAGGTACTGAGGTGAGTGACGACATACGCGGAAATGTATATGATGTGAGGGAAGCTTCAGTCGGCTTGGGGGTTGATTTGGATCCGGGTGTTCGTGAGAGGCCGCTGGTGAAGTGTGTGACGGGTCCGGTGTGCGAAAGAGGAGGTGTGCGAGAATGTCCGACTCTGGGGTGTGTGAGGAAAAAGTGCGTGCCGAGGAGTGAGTGTGCTGTCGAGAGTGAGTTGGTCGTAGTGCGTGTGCGAGGGGGCACATGGAAGCGCGGAGTGGGGAGTGTTACAGAGGATGTAACGAGAGTGTACACCTGTGGTGAGTGTTACGGAGGGAGTAACGAGAGAGTGTGCGCAAGAGGATGCGCGAGAAAGGAGTGTAACGGACGGGTGCATGAGGAAAGAGTGCGCTGTCGAAAGTAAGGGTGAGTGCGCGACCGAGTGTGGAGGTGAAAGTGGTAAGAGTGACACGGAGCGTGAGTTGGTTGTGGCAGGTGAGAGAGGATGTACACCTGGAATGGACGGATGCGCCCCTGGAATGGTAGAGCTCGTATGGGAATGCACGCTGGAATTGGTAGTGAGGCACATGATTGGCTGTGCAAGTGAGAGCACACCTGTGGTTGTCACAGAGGAGGTGACCGAGGAGGGGGCGCGAAGAGGTGTGTTGGTGAGGTGTGCGAACGACGAGTGTGTGCAAAGGTGTGCGGTGGTCAGGTGTGTGACCAAGTCTGTGAGCGGAATGAGTGTACCTGGGTGTGTAAGAGAAGGTGCAATGACAAGTAGCATGGAGACGGCTTGATGTGTGAGCAAGGAACGAGCTGCGGGGTGTAAGCATGCAGGTGAAGCATCGACGGTAACCGGGTTAGCGGTTAGAGCGACGTATAGCCGAATCGGGCCCTCGGTGCGCGCCGGGCAGCTTCGCGTGCCGCGAGGACCAGCGGGGATCCGAACCACGGCGGTTTTGAAAGAACCGCCGGACGCGATCCATGCTGGGCCTCGCTCGGAACGGCCGCGTCCGTGCTCCACTCGGCGGAGCGGGCAGCCCAATAGGAAGGGTCGTCATGGCGACCCCTTTTTGTTGAGGCGTTCCGGCAGGTCGAGATCGGGCCATTGGACGGCTCTGTGCCGAGATGGTGCGTGGGATCTCGGCCCGGGTAAGCGTCCTTCCCTGCACCGAATGCCGGACGTATCCAACCGCCGGCACTAAGCAACCCACATTCATTGCTCGGCTTTACGAAGCCGAGCTTTAGAGATAAATTGGCGCACCGAGAGGCACTAGTGAGTAGACTGTGATGATGAGGATAGTGTTTTGGCCCCGAAATTAGAAAAACAAAATTTGATGATTGGCAAAGGATTGGCAGAGTGATGATTGGCAGAGGATTGGTAGTGATTGGCAAATTTTTGATTGGCTGAAATTTGGTGAGCAAAATTTATAGTGAGAGATACCCGATGTGATGGGATGGCAACTCTGCCATCTCTCACAGCGGGGGGCAAAGGAGCACTAGTGTTATGGGGTTGGCAGTGAAAACTAGCCCGGGAGGGTTAGGATATAATGATAGGGATCTAGAGAAGATGACCTTAGGTAACGTTAAGGTTAGGTAGTGACAATGATACCTGTAGTGGGGATGCAGGTAGATTAGTGTGGATGATAATGACGTGGTATGTGCTTAGTTTAAAGGGAAGACGGGGAGCACTAAGTTAGCAGGGCAATAGGTAGATTAGATGATGCCGTGTGTGTTGGAGGTGTATTCAGAAGTGTATTGTGAAAAGTGTGTAGTTAAAAGGTGTGATTGCACAGGTGTGCAACTGAACAGGTGTATGGAGCAGTGTATGAGTGAGTGATAGTGATGTGAGTTGTGCTGACCAAATGGTCCAGGAAGGAAGGAGGGTGCAGGTGGCACCAGGTGTGATTGCACAGGTGTGCAACAACAGGTGTATGGAGAATGGTCGTGTGAAATACATGGAGTGTGGAATACATGGAGTGTGGAATATATGGAGTATTGGAATGGATGGCCGTGGAGTGAGTATGGTGAAAACTATGGAGTGGAGTGGATGGTGCGAAGGTGTGAATGGGGGAAGGATGGACCCCCATCACGAATACCCGGGGAGGGTAGTGTAAGTGTTAGGTAGAGGGTATAGGTAAATTGTGGTTGGATATTGGCATCTGTGGTGCGGGTGAACGAATGGTATTTGGATGGGTGCATTAGTGTTGTGGAAATGGCTGGGCGTGTAGCCTGTTAGTGTGTGTAGTTGGTTTGGGCACTCCACCACTGTGAGGATGTCGGCCAGGTGAGGCCGCAGGTGGGCTCTGGGAGCCGGTAGAGTTGTTGTGGATGGGGCCCGAGGATCCGGAGGACGGACCCGGGTAGCCCAGTGCCAGAGGGCACCGAGGGGTGACAGAGCCAGGAGGGGCCTTCCCCAATTAGATAGGTTAGGGTGAGGAGCTAGGTAAGCTCGGGTGGCAACTGCAGTGGTGGTGTGCAGGTGGGTAGACCTGCTGGGAGAGCTACACGACCCAGCCCGGAAATTGTGCAAGGGCACCGGGAAATGAATCGGGGGAGTGAGACCCCAAATTGAGAAGCAACACAGTTTGGTCAATGGGAATTGGTTTTTAGAACCCATAGTGTAAGTTGGCCAATGGATTGGCAGGGAAAGACCCCGGGTAGTGTAAAGTGTGTCAATGTCATTTAGAGGATAGTTAGGATTAAGAATCTCCTCGCACCATCTACATCCACTCACCTGGGATGACGTACTCCGCACCATGCCATGGATGTTTTGTTATTTTATTTTTATTGATGCAAATGTTTGGAATGTGAGACGCATCATGACGTGGGTGTGACATTGTGCTTTGTTGTTCCATCTCTCCCTCCTTATGAGGATTGATGATGAATTGGGTGATGGCAAATTTTGGATAGAGGGATTGTGGTGACGAATTTGGTATAGGAGAGATATGGGGAAGATGTGACGGTAGCGACGGATTTGTAAATGTGTAGATTTTTGTAAATATGGGGTAAGGGCAAGGGTAGAGTAGGTGACGGGGGGGCTGACGTACGGTAGGGACGAGCTTTTCTCACTTTGCTCTCCGTACGCACTTCGCCTTGCATTGCCTTGTTTGATGTGTACCCTTGTGACCTTACCCCTCGCTCATCTGTCTTTTCCCCCTTTTGTCTCCCACATGAGGACCTGTGCGCCACTGGGCGCCGAGGGGAGCGTGCGTGAGTCGGCCATTGTGCGCCCGAACCTCTCGCAACCACAGCTGTCTGCATCGATGCACCACATTATGGACCACATGTCTGTGGCTGAGCACCACTTATGGACCCCGTGGGTTGGGATATGGCCCCTCTGCTGGCACCGGCCATGAAGGCCCGAGATCTTGCTGGTGGACCTTGGCCACAGGGCACCGATGCCCCACAGGTGAACCACACTAGTCGGCCCTGTGGGCCACAAATAAAATAAAAATGGACACGTTTTGTGCAAGTTTTATTGCAAATAGGCCGCCAGCAAAGAAGATGACATCTGGAAGAAAGCAAATAGCCAGCAGAGGGAGCCGAAGAGCAAGAGACCACCAGCAGGGTTAGGGGTTGTCGGTTTATTTTATTGATGAACAGTGATGACTGAGCACCGATTGGTGCTTGAGGGTGTGTTGGTGCGTTTTGGGTGCTTTCATGGTGCGTCGATGCAGAGCAGACTGTCTCCCCCCCAGAAAGAACAATCACAGGTCCTGGGTTAGTTTTGTAAATAAAAGCAGAGCCATTGTAAATAATGCTCCCCACCGTCAATGTATAGTTTGAAGACCATTCCGCAATTCGGTTAGCTGTGGGCGTGAATCTGTTAGGCAGGGTGCAATGGAGCAGCGGGACATATTTATTTATGTTTTAAAACTGTCGCACTCAGGGTCAGGTTAAATGTAGAGGGAACTACACCTACGTGCCACACTAAAAGTTAAGGTAAGAGGCCCGGGACGTGCCTAAGAGGAGGAGGGTGCAGTGTTGTGGTTATGAGAATGTTTTTTTTTTGTTTGTTGTTATTGTGTAAATTGTTGTTAAAATATCGCCCTCCTTACTCCAGTGTTGTATAAAGGTCAAAGGGCGTTCCCGTAGTTAGTTCCATAAAGCATACATGAAGGACACCATAATATCCCTGTTCAGTAGTTTATTTCCTTATTCTGTGTATTAGGTTAAGGCTTTGTCTTCCATCAAGATGACACTCCATTGCACCAAGTGAAATAAGATAGATTCCCTTTCATGCCCCATTCCCACTCCCAAAACTTCTATTGCCAACTACAATAGCCGCCATTAAGCATGTGCTCAGCTCGGGGAAGAAGGGCGTGCCCGCCCATCGTCATCAAGGGTGGAGTCAGAGGGCCTGTGCCCACCAATCAGGGCCGAAGTGAGCTCACCGAGGGGCGTGTCCTGAAGGCCGGCGGCTTGATCGCCGGAGGCGCTATAAAAGCGCGCGCGCAAGCAAGAGTTGTGTGGTTGGACCAAGCAAGAGTTGTGTTGTTGGACCAAGCAAGAGTTGTGTGGTTGGACCAAGCAAGAGTTGTGTGGTTGGACCGAAAGGGAGATGTGCAAAGAGACATGGTTGGACCAAGCAAGAGAAAGTGTGGTTGGACCAAGCAAGAGAAAGTGTGGTTGGACCAAGCGAGAGACGTGCAAAGAGACGTGCAAAGAGACGTGCAAAGAAAGGCGCGTCAGAACGTTGGTTGGTGGTTGGTGGCGGAAAGAGAGTTGGTTACGAAAGAGAGTGGGAGAAGTAAAGAGAAGTGAGGCGGAGTGAGGCAGAGTGAAGCCAAGAAAGACAGCAAGCCTTGTGAGGGTTGAGTTGAGGAGGAGCACAAAAAGGGACACCAAGAGTTGCGTCGACGCCACCGAGGTTTTCCCGCCAAGAACGCGAGGAGTCGGAGCTGTCACCTCCAGCCCTGCCGTTTGCAGGGACCTGACCCTTCCTCCCCCCTCCAGCCATCCACCTCCTGCCATTCCTATCATCATTCCCTGCGTGAGTCTGTCTTTTGTTTGTTCTGTCCTGGGTTTAATTAAGACTGTAGGTAAGCTAATAATTGCACTGTGTCTCTGATTCTTCTGTATATAATTTTATTATCTTTCCTTCTCCTTGGTTACTTTGAGCGTGTAAATAGTAGGAATAAATTTTGTAGTATTTCCAACCTTTTTGTCTTCTTCTTCTTCTTCACATCCGTGTCGCCTTTGTCTTTTCCCTATTGAATACCTGTGGCGCGATCCGGCCAACGTTCGGGAATCGGGTTAGTCGGGGTAACTGTTAGGGCCGCGGGGCCATCCGCTCGGCCAAACAACATCTTGTCCGCGGTCCGTAACAATATATATATATATATATATATATTGTTGCGGATTTGAGAATCCTGTGTTGTAAATATCACCCTCTGTAAATAATAATTCTTTGTAAATATCTCCATCAATTTGTGTAAAGATCAAAGGTCGTCCTCAGTTAGTCCATCGCACACACGTAGAGAACCATAGAACCTTTCTATAGTTATTTCTTTATTATGTGTATTAGTTTAAGGCTCTGTTTTCCACCAGTTGACTCTGCATTGCACCAAATGAAATAAGATAGGTCCCCTTCAAGGATGGCATTTC